>NC_080100.1:17407348-17710378 GCF_950005125.1 Chionomys nivalis | reverse complement strand
TATCAAAACAGTGGTTAGTGAAAAGACTGGGAATAGAAATGTAAACAGGAAGTTTAAAGCTAAATACAGTATTACAATACTGATAGTTGGTGACTGGAAACCATGATGATCAATGCTGAAAGACAAGTGCAATTTAATGTATGTTCAGCATGCCGAGGCTGGCAATTGAAACAAAATATAAACAAAATTTTGGTCATCAAATTTTGATATGAAGAATGTTGTTTTCACATTCATAGGAAAGGAAGGCAGATAGAGACCCAGAGAAATGGACACAGTTAAAGGAAGCTGAGGTGGAGCCAACAAACACATTTGGGAAAGATGTCTTCACTAAGACTGAAAAATGTCATGGGGATATTGAGATTGGAGATTACTTAAATGCCTATGAGGATAAATTTGCTTATTTTAACTAGGAAAAATAGCTCAGGCATACATAGTGTTAGCATCACTCAGTAAAGGATAGATTAATAAAAGAAAGTAGAAACATAGTTATAGAATAATTTCATTCTCAAAAGGAAAATAAAAAATGTGTCCCTCTTATCACACCACAGGAAACAGTGTGCATGTTAATATTTCCAATTACACCTTATTTAAGTGTTAATAAGTAACTCTACTGTGATATTATATATTTGTACTGAAGCCTTTTATTATCTCTCTTTAAGCCTCACACTGCAGGGATTTAAGCAAGTCATATTTCTTTAGTTTTCATATATTTTATTGCTTGCACTTACTTTGGGTAAAAAAACCTGTTTTCCCTTGTATATTATATCAATATATTTATGGTCACCAATAAAATGGATCATATATTAAATCTTGTTTTGTTTTTTATTAATATTTTTCACAGAAGGTATTTGATGGAATGTAATTTTTGAATCTCCCAATCACTCCCAAGTCCTCTATGTTGACTTTACTTATTAAAATGTTGCATGATTTTTGACTTATCACATTCCTTCTAATTTTTTTGTTGTTGTTGTTGTATTGATTCCACTTGGGCCAATTAACGTAGACACCAATCTATGATTATAGCAGAAAAACACTAGGAGTCATATCTCTATTTATCATCATCATCATCATCATCATCATCATTATTTGTGTTGATTCTATACTTTTTGTGTCTGCCTGTGTTATCCCGGTCCTGACTCCTGGCACACAGAAGGAAGCTATCATTTAAGGTATGCGTCCCCAGTCATTCCAGTCGTCTGGTAGATCACTCCCACAATTTTCTGTGCCATCTTTATCACAGCTCATCTTGTAGGTTAGACAAATTTTAGGCTGAAGTGTTTATGGCTGATTTGGTGTCTCATTCTATTCTTGGAAAATCTTACCTGATTACAGGATATGACCAATTCAGGTTCCATATCCCCATTGCTAGGAGTCTCAACTCTGGTCAGCTTCATATATTCCTGTGAATTTCCATTGTTCTAGGTTTCTAGCTCAGCCCAGAGATGCTCCAAGATTCCAGATTTCTAAACTGGTACTCTCTCCCTCCCTCCGTTGTCCCCTACCTAAATCTTCCTGCCCCCATCACCATTTCCCCTTTCACATCTCTCCCCATCCACCAGCAATGACCATTCTATTTCCCCTGTACGTAGATATTCGTACACCTCCCTGGAGCCCTCCTAGTTACTTAACTTCTCTGGGTCTGTGGGTTCTAGTTGGTCCTCCTTTGAGTGCCTGTCTAGTATTTATTTTTGCTTTTATTAGAAATAGCGTCTTCTTTCATAAGTACATCCAATCACATTTTCCCTCTCTCTACTCCTCCCAGTTCCGTCTCCTTCTGTCCTCCCCATGTCAATTCCTCCTCTCTTTATGAATAGTGTATTAACACCATTTATATCTCTCTGTCTTCCCATTTAACTCCTCTCATATCCCCAAATTCTGACTTTAAAAATAAAAATAAATGTTGAAACTGGACTCTCTGAGCATGGCGGACAATGAAGGCTGATGAGAAGCCAAGGACAATGGCACTAGGTTTCGATCCTAATACATGAACTGGCTTTGTGGGAGCTTAGCCTGTTTAGACGCTCACCTTCCTGGACGTAGATAGAAGACCTTCGTCTTCCCGCAGGGCAGAGAATTTGGACTGCTCTTCAGTATCGAAAGGGAGGGGGAATGGTGTGGGGGGTGGAGAAGAGGAGTGGGGATAGGGGGAGGGGAGTGGGGGGAGGGGGCAATATTTGGGAGGAGGGGAGGGAAATGGGAAACGGGGAGCAGGTGGAAATATTAATTTAAAAAGAATAAAAAAACAAAAAAAAACAAAAAACAAACAAAATAAATAAATAAAAATATGTTTTTCTGTAGTATCACTACACAAAATACACACACATTTAGGATGACAAGTTATTGATTCCATTTAGATTTGTTCATATTAACATTTCTATGAATTGAGGAAATGCCTCAAGATCCAACCTCTAAATAAAGAGCAATGGGCAATCCGTAGTAGGTGGGGGGCAGATTCAGTGTTCTCTCTGCAATCCAGTCCCGAGTGTTCAGGCTTGAACACATTCAAACCCTTATGTTTTAAAAATGTTCATATTCAACTTCACTTCTTCTGTTCATCACTCTATTTTAAAGTAAATTATCTGCCGCGCACCGCACCCCTGTGTCTGCGCTCTGTGCGCTGGACCCAGTTACCAAGCTTCGGGCAAGGGGCTGGAGGTTAAAATACACAAACACACACAGACAGAGAGACAGAGACACGGGTCATCCTTGAATTCCCCAAGAATGCCCCTTTATTATGTTCAGGGGCAGATTATATAGAGATAGCCACGCCCCAGCCAAACCCACCAGAAACCACTCTCCTGCCATCAGGAACACCTGAAGGTCTCGTGCTCAGAGCAGCTGTAGGCACTCAGATTAGGGGATTGCAAGAAATTCAGGATCTGGCGTCTCACTGCTCCCAACAATTATATAACTTCTAAAATATTCTATTTTCTATAATTACCAATTAATTTCATTACCTAGTCTTCTAGTTTTCATTTCTATTCCTCTATATTCCTTCTGCCAATATATTTTCAATCCTTTACCCCAAATACAATCCTTCCAAACTTTCTCCAACTTAAATGCTTTCAGCTTTGTGTTGCTACGCAAAACATAACTTACTGTAATTGCCTGTGAATCCTACTGTTATCCTGACTACTCTTATCTTTACTATACTTACTATTGCATCTCCATTTTCCTTCTTTCCCATTCCAGAACTTAAGCAATATTGAACTACTTGCACTTTACCCTGTCTAGTAATTGGTTGTGGTTAAGGACTGACATTTTGCTATTTTTGTGATGACTTCTTCCTGTACTTTTCTCTTTCATCTGACTAAAGGGCTCCTATTTTCCAAGGCTCATTTTTAGCTGTTATATTAATTTACCAGAATCCTTTCTGAAACAGATTTGGATGTACAGGCCGAGCGACTCAATATCTTATTAAGAGAACTAAAAAGAAAGTTTGAAGTCTCAATGATACTTGTTCTCAGTGTTTATAGGTAATAGAGCTCTAAATATTATAAAATGAATGAGCTATTTGAAACCCTTTATAAAGCATGAATATCACCCTTAAAACTTTCAAATAATTCCTTTAATATTTCACAAGAATTTTATGAGGCATTGTGTCTTCCTTAATGTTCTTTTTTTAAGGACAAAACTGAGTCAAAGATAATTTGTAAAATAAAGCATTTCATTGAGGGCTTGATTACTGTTTCAGAGAGTTAGATCGTGATAATCATGTAAGAGAACTTTGTGGTAGCCAGGCAGGCATGGTGATGGAGCAACCTGTTATGATCTTACAACCTAGTTCATAGGAAGCAGGTTGACAAAGTTACAATTGACCTGGCATTTGCTTTTGAAAATACAAAGCCCACCCCCAGTGACACACTTTTTACAACCAGGTCATATTCCTAATCCTTCAAAATCTGTTTACTAATTGGGAAACAAGCATTCAAACATATGAACATATGTTGATGGACATTCTCACTGAAATCACAAAAAACTCCATGTTTATTTATATCCTTTATAGGTTGATATGTTTATACTTTTCAGTCCATTGGGGATACATGTAATCTCTAATTAATAATATTTTACTTTTAAAAGTTAATTTTATATTCCAAAAAATTACTGGTTCACATTATTTCTTATGCAAATCACAGTTTATTCTTCTTAAAATTTCTCTTGTCAACAGAGTCTAGCAGCTGGAAGTGGGACCCGGAAGCAAGAGCGAGCACACGGCTACTACTGCTTTTTAAAGCAAAAGAGATCACACCCTAATGGGCTGGTATCTTAAAGGCTATTGTCTGAAGCAGCAGAATGTGCTCCCACAGAATATGAGTATTTTGCCTGAATATATATTGTGTCTACAGAGGACAAAAGAGGACATCAGATTCCCCTGGAAATGGGGTTATGGATGTTAGGAACACTCCAGGGAACTAAGCTATGCCCTTAGGAAGAGCAGCCTACGCTTTTAACCACTGAGCAATCCTCTAAACCCTAAAGTTCCTTAGTATTTTTAATGAATTCTTATATCTAGATATTTTAGACTAACCTATAATTATGATCATTAAATTAAAAAAACACCATAAAATGAACAATAGAAGTGGAGGTACAGTCTTTCGTCTGGAAATGATAATTTGTTTAACGTAGTTTTAGACTAAATTAAATAAAAAATATCATGACTCGGTGAGTTTTTGCTAATAATGACATAATTATAGGAAATGAAATATTAGCTAGTATTTTGTTCACTTTAGAGAACAGGAATTGGTAGAAGGTTTACCAGATACCAGAAGTTATAATGTTAGTTTAATTTTAGCTATGGAACGCAATATGAGAATGGAATCCCAGTTATCCGAACTCCTTACAGGCCTGTTTCTCAAGGAGTCTCTCTCACTTGTCAGTCTTAGAACCAAAACCAAGATTTTATAGATTTTCTGTGTAATCACAAAGAGCTTATACATGAAAAAATATGGAATTTCTTAAAATGTAGCTATAATCAGTCAACAAGTCTGGACTATTCTCGTTGTAGATTTTTGAAGATATTGTGTCATATGGTGCCTTCCTTTGCCAGGCACATTGTGGTTTAAGCCCCACATTTCTATATGTCAATCAGTCTGAAGAAAAAGCTTTCATTTAATTTCAAAGTTCAGAGTTGAGCACGGTTGATCAAATAAATATGCTTGTTTATAAAAATATTTAAATGGATTTTATTTTTTTACCCGAGCCATTAATTTTTACCACAAATCCAATGAAACTTATATGGTATGTCAAATTGTAACGACATACAATGTTCACCTTGACATTTTATTAATTGTGATAACTCTGTGAAGCCGAGTAAATAGATTCAGAATTTGAAATCCAAACATATATTTCTTCTAAATACTCATTCTGAGCAACACAGTAAAGGAGCAATCCACTCTTAGTCATACAGCATGAAGTGATAAAAAATGGAAAATGTCAATCATTCTAAAAAATCATGAAGTATAAAGACATCTTTCTCAGTATTTTGAAATTTCTGTAATATTATATTAGCAGCCTTTATTAAATCCATCAAATCTAGAGAGTTATTTTAAAAATATTGGCTATGTCTATACATACTCTCTTAAAACAAATTGAATTCATTCATTCGTGTGCATAGGTGCACATTTTCTGTGGTGCACATGTATAGAGCAGTGGAAAATTGTGAGAGTTGTTTTTTCTCCTTCCACATTGTGAGTCCCCTAGTATTAAGATTTCAGATTTTGAAGAAAGAAACTACTCAATGAGGCCTCTTGTCAACCCTGCACTCATTTTCTTAATTTTTACTACCATTTGGCCTTTTATTGAAAATATATTCTTTTCTCATACAATATAGCCTGATTCCCATTTTGTCTCCCATTATTTTTATTAGTTTCTCCCCATGTCCCCTCTTGTCAATCACTTTCTGTCTCTTAGCAATCACTTTCTGTCTCTTAGAAAAGTATAGTCTTCTAAAGATAACAATTAAACATAACAGCATAAAATACAATAGATAAAAAGGACATCACTTCAAAATAAGACAAGGAAACCAAGAGAAGAAAAAGATCCTAAGAGAAGGCACAAGAATAAGAAACCCAATCATTCATACTCCAAAAAATTATTAAAATGAAAACTAATATATACACAGAAAACTTGATGCAGACCTGTTCCAGTTCTGTGCTTGGTGCCTCTGTTTCTGTGAGTTCATAGTCTCTTTGCTGAGTTGATTTAGACAGCCTTCTTCTGCTGTCCTTCATCAACTCAGACTCAAACACTTTCTACCTTCTCTTCTGCAGGGTTCAGTAATCTCTGGGGGGAGGCAGAGATAGAGACACAAGATTTAGAGCTGTATGTTTTAAGGTCTCACACTCTTCAAAATGCCTCAACCTGGGTCTCTGTATTGGTTCCATCCTGCTGCAGGAGAAAAAAATAAATCATTTTTGGTTTTGCCCTGGGTCTCTTGGTTATCTAGTCTCTGGTTCTTGATCGCTCACAGTGTAAGGTCTGTGTTCCATCTCTGGAGAATTCCTTAAGTCAAAACAGATATAGTTTGTTACTCTCACAAGCATTTGCCACCTTTGCCATTATGTGTGATATTTTAAAACCAAGAGAGATTATAAACCAAAGTTCCTTGGCTGGATTCATGTTTACAGTTATTTTTTTGTTACCTTGCAGACTACTTTCCTGTACACCAAAAGACAGAATGTAGAGGTGAAGCTTATATGCACTTCATCCTCCTCAATGAGTTCTCTTAGTGTTATCTTCAGCAATAGGATCTTGCTTTCATACCTGGGGAAGGAAATGATTGTCTTGTCAATAGCCTGGGTTGTTTGGGAATTTGCATGGGATATTATTGTCCAACAACTCAATTGAAAGAAACCTAATACCAATACTCTAATTATGCCTGGTGAAAATAGATGGCCATTTGGGACTCTGTCTCCCTCACGATTTCAGGGCTCCATTAAGATCACCTTCATATATTTTAGGAAGTTTCCACTGCAGTAGGTATCCACCCTGTCCCTAAAATGCCTCTCAGTTCTATGTGTTTTTCCAGAAGTACTTTCCTCAACCCCAACTCCCTTTCCCCCTTCCAAATGTTCCTCCCATTCCTATTCCCCTTATCCCAATCTGTACATATTGTATCTTTAGTAGTGATCAAAGAAAGTTTTTTTTGTAGAACTATACTAGAATAAAAACAGTCTTGTTAACTTAAATTTTGAAATATTGTAAGTTATTAAATATATATTCCTTGAACATTTCCCATCCCATTAGCTAATTACTTTTCATTTTAATATCTATTCAATTCAAGTAATAATACAAAAATTTGTGTGGCTTCCAGGTAGGCATCGTCACTGTTCCACACCCACTCTTCAATAACCCATGTAAAGTAAAACAGAAAAACAAACAGGCACATTATTGGTCCATTTTAGAAGCGCCTTACTACAATAATGTAATTTGATGTAGAAAGAGACTTTCAAGTATGTTAGATCATTGTTAAACATTAACTACTTTTTGGCTTATCATTTGCATTACAGTATTTCACTTGAATAAATTTTAAGTCAGTTTGAAAATCAGCTTGGTTATTACATTCACTGATGGTAAATGCTATGGTATGCTGATGGTATGGCATTTTGTTTTCATTTTCTTAAATTAAAGTAGTGAAAACTAAAAATCAGAGCCTTTGATCTGTTGAAATTGCTTTAACGTGTGCATAGTGATTTATATCACTGCAAGGTTTTATATTTTATATGTACTCTACTGTGGAATTTAGAGCACTTCAATAATTTTAAATTACTCCCCACTATACAAAGCAATTTAAATTTATTGGAAATGAAATCTGGAAGAGTTCAAATGCTGGGCAATGTTGTACATATTCCTTGAAAATTACGAAGAGCACTTAAATGCTTTTTATAAGCACTTTACTTAAAGGTGATTCAAGCTTTTGTATGGAATGATGTAGAAACATTTGAAGGTGTTGGATTCACTCCAACCTCAATTCTAATTCAGAAAATTACATTTAACCAATGTATCATTTAGTACTGCCTTTAAAACCATTATAACAATATATTTAAATGTAAATATTATATATATCTTCAAAATAATCACAATCATTTTCAATTACATATGTGCATTTCTATGAATCAGCTTTTATTTCTCATAATTTAAAGCAGAAACTTCAGTAGTTTTAAAATGCAATAAGATTAGTGTGACCAAATCATGTCACACCATATATTATGTGATATACATTTACAAAAGCTATGATGTTATCATTTGTTTATGATCACATATCAAAATGTACAATATAATGTATACAAATCGGTATCAGTGTAACATTCCGTTGGAATATACCTATGACTTTATGAGCATGATAATAATTAAAAACTATAAGATTCAAATATGAACAGGTTATTTTAAGAATTGATATAATCTTGGGGATCTGGTTATGAAAATGTGGGTATTAAGTGTGTGTTTAAACTTCATAGTATTTTGTCAGTTTGATCTTCATTTCTCTGATGTAGGATTTTATACCCCAAACAGCATGTTGACAAATAGCAATAGCAAAGCCATGTTTTTGTTCATATACTACTCCTTACAAACAGACATAGCTACTAACAGTATCTCCCCATCTTGAAAGAACAGGGAATTTTCTAGCTTCACCTAAGTGCAGAAGTGGGCCTTTAAGACTCTTGCCAGTGTTTCTGGCATGATAAATAAGCTGGCTTGCAGGACTTCATGCATGCATTTTAATGATTAGAAGGGACTATAATTCTTCCTAGCCTTCTCCAAGTTCCACAGGAGTGAAGTCATGAGCCTGAACCTCCATTATTGAGTAAGCATTTTTATAAATGAATCTAGAGATGTTGTTCACAGTATTTGCCTATCCTGACATTTATTCTAATTGAATTGTAAATGAAGCAGTCAGAGTATAAACTAACCTTAAGCCTTTTCCATCACTGAAATCTAGGAGAAACCCTAAAAGAGATCTTGCTTCAATGCCCTTTGTACTTAAATGACACTGAGAGCTCTCCATTCATGGAGCTTTCGTAGGAAGGTCGTCAACTTGCAATGCCTGTCTCAAGACACTCTACAACACTCTTGAATCAAACTGACACTCAGATATACAAATATTCAGTGGAAAGACTAAGACTGTGATCTGTGTTAAAAATGACATGCCATCCAGAAAAGGATGGCCCTGTGCCTCTGTTGCCTCTCCCTGCCTCCTCACCACTTCTTTATGTTATGCTACAGAGAAGCCCCCTTCCTAGGATGTTAGAGTCCATTGTGGAGAAGTGAGAGGATGCTCTCCCTCAGAGATAAATTTTCTGCTCATTGTGCCACTGAACTGATATAGATTCTTGTCTGAAACACCCTGATGTTTGGTTGTGGATCTCTGCATCTGGTTCCTGGATGAAGGCTCTATGATGGCTGTCAAGATATTCACCCCTCTGTATACAGGGGAAGGCCAGTTCAGGCACCCTTTCCACTATTGATAGGAATCTTAGCTGGGGTCATTCTTGTGGATTCAGATTCCTTGGAATTTCCCTTGCACCAACTTTCTCCCTAACCTCACAGTGGCTCTATCAAGATATCTCATTGTTTTTCACTGCATCCATGCACCCCCCGAACATGTTCACAGTTTTAGAAATTTTAAAATTGTAGGAAATAGATTAAATTTGGGGTAACAAAGGAAATTACAATGATCACATTAGACAGGGATTATGCAAATGTAATTTCTGTAAACATTTGTATGCTTAAATTTTATTTTCCAAAAGATCTTTTTATAAGCTCCAAAAACATCTCCCAAACTCAGAAAGTAGGGGTAATTTTTGGTGATTTAAGCCAAAATGACCCCTGCTAAATGAAACAATCATTTCTTTTTGAAGCTAAATATGAAATTTCCAGTACATGACTGAGTAATATTGGAAGAGATGAAATTGCTTGTTACCTGATCCTCTACAGATTATATTAAAATATGTAGTCACATAAAACAATAAAAATATAATTAAGTGACACATTACTAGTGAAAATTATATATGCTCTATTAAATGGAATTTAATTTTTTATGGAAGTTTTTTATGTTATATAAAAAGATAATTAATAACTATCTATTATTCAAGAGAAAGTATGATGAAATACTAAGACATGTAAACAGGATTAAGATTTAGATGTAATTAAAACAAAAAAAGCAAATCATAGTGCATAACTCCTGGGAGGACGACAGCTTTCATAACTTGTGAAGCATTTGGGGGCTTTATTGTGTTCTTGGCTCTAAACTCCACCCTTGACTGAGCAAAGCATTAGTAATCTGTTCCTGCTTCCTCTAATAGTTTCAGGAATGACTTGATAATTCCATCCAAATATAGATTGCTGCAGAACTCCATTGCGATTGACAGAGGACTATAAAGATTTCACTGTATTATGATGGTTCCCTAGTGTCCTCTGTGTCTTGGTTATTGCATGCATAATGCTACTCGCCAGAAAAGTTTCTCTTCCTTCTAAATCTCTGTAAGTTATAAAGTAAAAGAAAAAAATAGAAATAAATACAGCTATTTAAACATGCATACCATGAGAAAAAAATTATAGAATGAGGACCAAAGAAAGAGAAAGAGAATTGTCTGTAAATTTATGTTAATGTTTAGAGTTTTCAAGAATTTATCCCCTAATGGTATATTCTCATATTAGTTTATGGATTTAGAAAAGAATGTGAATTTTAGCTTGCATGAATTTCAATTCTTCTAAATAAACAATAGATAAACACTGTAGTTCCTAGTGTCTCATGTGTTTTTTCCATGTATCTCATCTGCTATGTTGAGATTTTATTTTTTTCATTCTTTATGACATGAAACTTTTTAAAATTTCAGAACATACTACAAATAGAGTTCAATGTATAAGGCACAAAATTATTATTTGTCCATTTCTGTTTTCATAGCCTCATATAAAGGGACATTTTTAGTATGGCGTGAACAACAGAAACATTGTATCAGGAAACTAGATTAAAATATTGTATTCAATCATAAAGAACATTGTTGTAGAAAATAATGGGAAATTTTTATGTTATTGGTAAATTAAACATTTTTGATTTGGATATCATCATACTCCTATAATTAGTAATTTAAATGATAACTATTACCTACAATATTAATTGTATAAAGTGTTAGGTATATGAGAGGACTCCATGGAAGTTATATATAAAATAATTTTATGCTACAATTTTTGTCTAATGTAATGTAATGCAATAAAGGGTTAATAGTAAAGCAATAGAGAAAAAGACTTACAATTTATTCTCAGAAGTTTCATGTTGTAGATACAACAATAAAATATTATTAAAAAAAAAAAAAACCTTTTTCATTGTGAATGGCAAAACAGGATCCCTGATGTGACTCTGTAGCCATAACAGCTAACTCGGCATATGTGAAAAAGGCATCAGAGAAGGACCCACCAATTTCAAGCTTTCTATTTTGTCCAAAGAGGAAAACCTGACTGTTCATTATCACATATTAATTGTATAAGTTGTCAAATACAACATTAATCTTGATCTATATTTAATGTTAGACACTCCTGTCCTCACTCCAAACGTCAGGTTGCTGGTCCTTAGTGCCTGTACAACAGCATATGATCTAATTAATTAGATACACATTATGATTATATTGCAAGAGCAATAATATTATGGATATAATTCATTTAAACAAAATGAAGTCATACAAAATTACTGGATATATGTTACTAACAGTTATTTATTTGTTTAAATAAATAAAATAAGAAAACTCAGCTTCTCACAGTGCCATATAGAACTTTCCATCTTTTCTACTTTATGTATGTCTGGACCCTTTCCGTCCATAAGGTTATTCAAATATCCAAATTTCTTGTGCTAAATGAACTCTGGTATTTGAAATTTGATAAACAGCATCAAATTGCCAGATGAAAAAAAAAACTGGTTAAAAGAAGTTTATTTCTTAACTCTTTATATCTTTCCATCTCTAAGTTAAAACAATTCTTCTATGGTTGCTACCAGTGTGAAATTCCCAAATCTGACCAGGAAAACATTTCAAGTATCTCTCATAACAGAAGCTGTTTCTAGGCAAAGTGAACCTAATCACATCTAGGCTGTCAGAAGGCAAATATATATTTGGGTAAGGAATAAGTCCATGCTGAAAATTGGAACTGGCAAAGGTGCTACTGAAGATGAGATAATGTGAAACCTGATTTCACTTGTGTGCTACGGTGATTCTTTATTTATAACACAATATTGTTTTTCCCATAAAGCTATTTTAAAATACTTTGGATTTCATAATACTGAACCTCCTTATTTTTCACCCTTATATCATGGAAATAAACAAGTCATAATGATTGTAATCAGCATTTTACTAGCATTTTATAATGAAAAGTAGAACATTCATTTATTTTCATAAAACATGGGTCTATTGTAGAGAATAACCTACACTAACAATATATAAAGGAGTCATACAAAAATCCTGTAGTTCCTAGGCTAATTCCCAACATAATTTAATAACAAAAGAACATCAAAATAAGGTAATATACATGTGTGGACAATGCTGCTTCCAAATGATATGAATTATTAAATGAAAACCTCTGTGCCAGATACAGATTACATACCTGTGAAGTATTAATCCTTGAGTCTCCAGAGATCTGTAAATAACATAAACTATTGCCAATGCTTTTGGTTGTCCACCACTACTTGATGATAATGTGTCTATTTCTTAGAACATCACACACTTTTTTTTTCTTATTTATTTTTATTCTTTTTTTAATTAAAATTTCCACCTGCTCCCCATTTCCCTCCCCTCCTCCCAAATATTGCCCTCCCCCCACTTCCCTCCCCCTATCCCCACTCCTCTTCTCCTCCCCCCACTCCATTCCCCCTCCCTCTCCTTACTGAAGAGCAGTCCAAATTCCCTGCCCTGCGGGAAGACCAAGGTCCTTCTATCTACGTCCAGAAAGGTGAGCGTCCAAACAGGCTAAGCTCCCACAAAGCCAGTTCATGTATTAGGATCGAAACCTAGTGCCATTGTCCTTGGCTTCTCATCAGTCTTCATTGACCGCCATGCTCAGAGAGTCCGGAATCAACCCATGCTTATTCAGACCCAGACCAGCTGGCCTTGGTGGGCTCCCAATAAATCAGTTCCACTGTCACAGTGGGTGGGTGCATCCCTCGTGGTCCTGATTTTTTGCTCATGTTCTCCCTCCTTCTGCTCCTCATTTGGACCTTAAGAGCTCAGACCGTTGCTCCAAATTGAGACTCTGTCTCTACCTCGATCCATCGCCAGATGAAGGTTCTAAGGTGATATGCAAGATATTCATCAGTATAGGATAGGGTCATTTCAGGTTCCCTCTCCTTAGTTGCCCAAGGTACCAGCTGGGGACATATTCCTGGACACCTGCGAACCCCTCAAGAGTCAAGTCTCTTGCCAACCCTAAGATGGCTCCCTTAGATAGGATATATACTTCGCTGCTCCCGTATCCATCCTTCCTATATCCCAACCATCCCAATCCTCCGAGCTCCTCCCATCTTCCCCTTCTCATATTTCTCATCCCATTTCCCCTTTGCCCCATGCCACCTCACCCGCAAGTTCCCAGTTTTTGCCCTGGAATCTTGTCTACTTCCCCCTCTCCATGCGGATGACTATATGATTTTCTTTGGGTTCACTTTCTTATTTAGCTTCTATAGGATCACACATTATATGCTTAATGTCTTTTATTTTATGGCTAGAAACCGATTATGAGTGAGTACATCCCATGTTCCTCTTTTTGAGTCTGGGATACCTCACTCAGGATAGTGTTTTCTATTTTCATCCATTTGCACGCAAAATTCGAGAAGTCATTGTTTTTTACTGCTGAGTAGTACTCTAATATGTATATATTCCACACTTTCTTCATCCATTCCTCCATTGAAGGGCATCTAGGTTGTTTCCAGGTTTTGGCTATTACAAACAATGCTGCTATGAACATAGTTGAACAGATACTTTTGTCATTTGATGTGGCATCTCTTGGGTATATTCCCAATAGTGGTATTACTGGATCTTGGGGTAGGTTGATCCCAAATTTCCTGAGAAATCGCCACACTGATTTCCAAAGTGGTTGCACAAGTTTTCATCACACACTTTTTATAGGTTATAAAAAATTAACTTAGCATGATCTGTAAATACTCTTTTTGTTGGTTAGCTCTCACAATGCTGGAAAGAGTTATGTAAACTTATGGAAGAAAAAAATCAGTACTATTTCCCAGGAATGAATATTGAAACTGACAATAATGACAAACTAGGCAAGCTGTAACTATTTGCACAACCATGACATTATTGTTATGGTAAGTAAACAAAAAAATTTAAATTTGATTTGAGGTCTGATTGACAAAAAGCATTTCATGTTTGGTAGTGTAAACCAATTCAGAAACTCATGGCTAAAGATGGGATGGATGATTGTTAGAGGAGAACGTAGTGATGTTTTGCTATATGATCTTGGTGTCAAACTAACTTCTAAATCATCATGCTTCTAACTATGAATTTGCAAGCTTCTTTCTTAAAAGAATTTTATTTAGAATATTTTACTATATACATGTATATGTATCATGTATGTACCTGGTGCCTGCAAGGACCAGACAAGAAATGAGATCCACTGAAACCTGATATATAGATGGATGTTTTCATCATGTGAAAGCTGTGAACTAAATTTGCATCTTATGAAAAACCAGCAAGCTATCTCTACCTTCTATACAATAACAAGCCAGTTAAAACTGCAAAATATCTTTGAGAGAGAGGCTCCTAATACTCTAACTCTAGGCAAGGAACTATTGGCATTTGATGATTTTTAGAGTCGGGGAAGTAACATTCTGTTGGGGACCAGCCTCAGCAGAGATGTGTGTTGTCCGAGGCTGTTCGTTTGTTTTCCCAGCTGCTCAAAATGATCACTCAGAAACTTTATTAATTAAAATACTGTTTAGCCTATTAGCTTATACATATTTCTTGCTAACTCTTACACTTAAATTAACCCATTTCTATTATTTTTTATTTTACCATGAGGGTTGTGACCTACAGGCAAGGTGCTGACTGGCAGCTTGTTTTATTCCTCTCTGCTGGCTCCTTGGCTTCTCTCTGACTCTGTCTAATCTCTATATATCTTTTTCAGTCTGGCTTTACTCTGTTAAGCCATTGGCCATAATCAGTTTTTTTATTAACCAATGGCAATAAAACATATTCACAGCAAACATCACATCAGATGTGGGTCTAAAATCTAGGATGTCTGGAAGAGAATAGAAGGATAACCCAAAGTTCTTTTCCAGATTTCATGTGCACCATACACATGCGCGTCGCATATCAGATATGAACGAATAAGAGAAAAATAAAATAAAATGAAATATTTTAATAGCAAAATAATTTGCCTTTCAACTTAGTTTTTGTAATACTTACTTCAATAGATGTAAAATTATTTGGCCTTTCTGTCTCTTGACAGCTTTACAAAGACAGCTTGATTTAAAAAAATTTTTATCTCATAAAGGTTTTTCTTACAAAACCTTCTTACTTCTGCTTTTATTTATTGAATTATAAGGCACATTGTAACTTTTTAAAAAACTTTTTTGTATATGCACCGAAACATTTTTCAGAATATATGATTCAAGTATTAAATCATTATACTATATATTTAAAAGACAACAGAACTTTTTAAACTGCCTAATATATTTTATTCATCTGTTTCCTTATAAAAACAGTTGTCAAAACCTGTGTCTTCACACTTATGGTTTCCTTTAAAGGTTGATGAACCTTTTCATTGATTTTTATTGAGCTCAACATTTTTCTCTGCTCCCCTCCCTGTCTCTCCCCTCCCAAGGCCCCCATGCTCCCAATTTACTCAGGAGATCCTGTCTTTTTCTACTATCCATGTAGATTAGATCTACATATGTCTCTCTTAAGGTCCTCATTGTTGTCTAGGTTCTCTGGGATTATGATTTGCAGGCTGGTTTTCTTTGATTTATGTTTAAAAACCACTTAGGAGTGAGTACATGTGATAATTGTTCTTCTGTGTCTGGGTTTCCTCACTCAAAATAATGTTTTCTAGCTCCACCATTTGCCTGCAAAATTCAAGATGTCGTTATTTTTCTGCTGCGTTGTACTCCATTGTGTAAATATGCCACATTTTCCTTATCCATTCTTCGGTTGAAGAGCATTTAGGTTGTTTCCAAGATATGGATATGACAAACAATTCTGCTATGAACATAATTGAGCACATGTCCTAGTGGCATGGTAGAGCATCTTTTGATTGTATACCCAAAAGTGGTATTGCTCGATCTTGAGAAAGGTTGTTTCCTAATTTTCTGAGAAATGCCACACTGATGTGTAAAGGGGCTGTACCAGCTTGCATTTCCACCAGCAATGCAGGAATGTTTGCTTTACCCACAACCTCTCCAGTATAAGTTGTCATCAGTGTGTTTGATCTTGGCCATTCTTACAGGTGTAAGATGGAATCTCAGAGTTGTTTTGATTTGCATTTCTCTGATGACTAAGAATGTTGAGCATTTCCCTAAGTCTCTTTCAACCATTTTAGATTCCCCTGTTTAGGTCTGTACTCCATTTTTTTATTTGATTATTTGTTCTTTTGATGACCAATTTCTTGTGTTCTTTGTATGTTTTGGAGATCAGACCTCTGTCTGATGTGGGGTTAGTGAAGATCTTTTTACATTCTGCAGACGGTCGTTTTGCCTTGTTGACCATGTCGTTTGATGTACAGAAGCTTCTCAGTTTCAGGAGATCCCATTTATTAATTGGGTCTCTCAGTGTCTGTGCTACTGGGGTTATATTTAGGAAGTGTTCTCTTGTGTCAATGTGTTCAAGTGTACTTCCCATTTTCTCTTCTATGAAGTTCAGTGTGGTTGGCTTTATATTGAGGTCTTTAATCCATTTGGACTTGAGTTTTGTGCATGGTGATAGATATGGATCTATTTTCATTATTCTACATGTTGAGATCCAGTTATGCCAGCACCATTTGCTAAATAAAGACAATAGATTTTTAAAATCAAACTTAGTGCACTTTAACTCAGGGTGCTTAAGCCACCTTCAGGACTGCCCTCCTTGTCTTAATGGTGTGAACATAGCAATTTTCCTATATTTTATATATTTCAATTTTATAGCTTCATATCACCTCCTTCAGAAGTATAAAAGTTTCTCAAGAAAGGCACCCGATGGTGTCATATTTTTTTGGGGATAACTATTTAGTACACTGACTTATGACACAAAAGCCGGGAAATAAATAGAATAAAACCTATAACAAAGGATGTTGGGCTGTGTATCTGTATGGCAGTTATTTATCATTTTGTGATCATTTCCTTGTTGAAGACTTGAACTACAACAGGAAGCAATGATATACTGCATTAATTGTAATATTGAATGAATGGGTGTATGAGATAATACTCATGCTAAACGACAAATGAAGGCTTCTTTCAAAAAAAGTCAGTTAATTTGAAAGTTAAAATTGTAGAATTAAACTATTAATTGATCTTCTGGTGAAGATGCTTTCTCTAATTTAATACAAAAGCTGGGGTTACATATAGAAAATTATGGACTCCTTTCTTAGTATTATGGTGGGTGATGAAAAGAACCCTGATGAAGCTTATTTTATTCCACTTCTCTAGTGTTTGCCCATCAGGCTAACACCTAAAGGGTCTATGATCCTACAGATCTTTTTTGCCAACATTTCCTTGTCTAATCTTTGTATCTTATCATGAACTCTAAGGACTAGATAATGGTCAATGAATCACTATCTTTAATTTCAGGACTACGCTTACATTTTTTTAAAAAATATGTCTTGATCTTTTTCTGTTTTTATGATTTTGAAACATTCTCATTTTGAAAGAATTGCATAGGGCAAAGCACCATTAACCTGCTGTGAAATAAAATGGTCTTTATAAGCACTCCCTGACCTGGAAAACATCCCTGACTGTGATCTGCTCTATTCCATGATGAATACTTGCTATTATCCTCTTTTAAAATCTTAAAATTCTGAACAACTGGCACAGTCTGAGAACCCATTTATAATGTCATCAGTAAAAAATGATAGATAATGAAATAAGGAATGAATGAAAGAGAGGGGAGGGAGGAGGAGAAGGAAGAAGGAAAATGAAAAGAAAGAAAGAGGAGGGGAGAAAGGAAGGAAGGAAGAATGAAAGTAAAGAAGGAAGGAAGGAAGGAAGGAAGGAAGGAAGGAAGGAAGGAAGGAAGGACACAACAAGTTCCTGCTTGAAATGTATAGAAAAAATCCAGAATGTTTAATGCTAGTTTAGAAATCATTTAAAAATTAATTTTACGTCTCTTGCTCAAAAAAGTGGTACCTTGCTTGATATTTTGCTTAAAATAGACTTTTGAAACTTAATGTACTCTATATCAGCTGAGAGACAGTAATGACAATGTAACTTACTTTACTTCACTAATATTTTGTGGTGTTTTCCATATCATGTGAGGCTTGATTCAAATGACGGTAATAGGAATTTGAACAAAATATACACATCCTTCTTTAAACTTAGAATCAAAGACAGATGTCAAACAAAATGAGACAATAAGTGTTCTGTGAAACTGAGGATGTGGGTAACAATAACAGTTTGGTCATGTTTTACATAAGATATAGCTCAGAAATTTAATTATCAGAATTGAAAGTGATATTCATAACTATACCTGCAAAACTAAGAGAACAAGACATACAGATATAAAGACATCACACCAGAAATACCATGTCTTTCCCTTTATTTGGAAAGGACAGGCAGGTAAGAGAACGCTAGTAAAAAAAAGGTAGGATAATTGGCAAGGGCAAAAAGTGAAATCATGAATAACAAGAGCTGCATTTTTCTTTCTTTCTTTCTTTCTTTCTTTCTTTCTTTCTTTCTTTCTTTCTTTCTTTCTTTCTTTCTTTCTGTTTTTGAGTCTCTCCCTTCCCTTCATCCTTGAAACACAATAGTAGGTTTTTCCCTAAGAGAAAGAGGTATGAGCTCCCTACCCACAAATTGATTTCATTGAAAGTGTAAGGGATTGGTTCCACATCTAATAAACATTGTTAGTTACTCATAACAATCATACCGCTGCTATACCACTTAACATGATTTGTCAGGGATGTGGTTTTGTAGCTTTCAGGGTTCATGTAGGAGTGAGGTTGATGATTCTTTTCCTCCTCTGGGAGAATGTATGGCACCTTCTACTACTATGGTTACTAGTCATAAGGGATGAAAATTCTTATCAAGTATCTGCTAAATTTCCTCTGTTCTATGACTCAAATAGATGTTACCTTAAGTAAGAGAGGATTTTCTGTACAACTTTCAAGGAGACACAACAGCATCAAAAATAATTATAATATTTGGGTGGTGTGTATGGGATCTCTTTAACCAATAATCCTTTCCCGGTACTACTGGTTTTCGCTGGTAACTTATAATGAAGTCCCCCCCCCCCCAAATTACCTGCATTTGAATAACTTGTGTCATCTATTTAGCTGCTTGTTCGTCTGTTTGTATATTCATCTATCTACCTACCTACCTATCTATATATCCCTATATCCATCATCTATAGAAAATTATATAATTGTATATTTCTATATTCATGGAAATGTTGTTTAAGGTAAGTTTTCCAGAGGGAAAAGACACCAAAAGCAGACTTCATAGAGAGAACCAAAGATTACTGCCTCTTACCGCGCCCCCGTGTCGGCGCTCTGTGAGCTATTATCCAGTTCGCGAGGTTCGGGCAAGGGGGCTGGAGGTTAAAATACACAGACACACACAGAGAGACAGCAACACAGGTCATCCTTGAATTCCCCAAGAATGCCTCCTTTATTGTATTCAAGGGCAGATTATATAGAGATAGCCACACCCCAGCCAAACCCACCAGAAACCACTCTCCTGCCATCAGGAACTCCTGAAGGTCTCGTGATCAGAGCAGCTGTAAGCACTATCAGGGGAAAACAAGTTGTTTACAAGAAATTCAGGAGCTGGGGTCTCACTACTCCCAACAGATTACTACTCTGTGGATAATTCAAATTAGGTTTGTTTCACTGTTGCAAATATAATTACCTTCTTCATGAAGTGTGATTCAAATTTTGAATTTAGATATTTTCAGGAGGTCATGATAGACTACTGCCCTGTGATGTAAACAGTGTTTCAAAGCCGAAGCACAGCCGTCTGTGCAATCATAAGTGGAAACGTGCAATACTCTACTATTCAGACTGCTAGTAAACAATGACATTGGTCATCTTGATATGTAAGGACATTTTTAATAATGATATGTTCAAATGAATATGAATTGATGAAAATTAACCATCTTCCTGAGTCAAATATATCCGAAATTGCACTCTCCTTTTCACTGGGTGATTATACATACATATTATCTCTCATCTCATTTGTTTTGAGTTTTTTAGTAAAGAGTTTCCAGCAAGAAGACGGCTTACAGAGCTGGAGGGAATCTACAATACTTAATACTTAAGTGCTGATAAATTCCTATGAGCCATGCCATATTTAGAAAATTTCAGGAGTCATTTTTAAATGAAAATTCACATTTTAATTATAATAAGAGATACATCCAAATACTAAATTGACACAGTATGTTTGCACCTTAATGTCACAAGGATGATTATTATCTGAGGGTAATGAAGAGTTGATTTAGGTAGTTAACTTTTTCATTAGTAAGGAAATAGAATTCCCTCCTTAAAAACAAAAAGATGAAAAGCCACATAAAGACAAAAATAAAGTGTCCTCTTGAACACAGTCCATTAATTTACACATTAAGGGAAATACTAAGTATTAACATTTTCAAACTTAATGTTGCCATTTTTATTTATCATATTCATATTATCAAGAACCAACAAGGAGATCAATCTGCTATTACTTTATATTGATGTGTTACACAAAAAGTATTAAAATCTTTTTTAGTTAGGAAAAGAAGGAGTCATACTGCTAGGCATTTTACTGAGAGGGTGGTCAATATATATAAAACACCTTAAATAAAATAAGGCCCAGCATTTACTAAACCAAGCTTTTCTTCCTTTTGGATAATTTTACAAAGGAAGTCATACTTACATAAAAATTTCAATAAACTCTCCTACTCAGTGTAATAATTTTCTGAAGTAAGTGCATTTAGAGTTATACAAATTTAGGTATGCCTTGGGCATTTGACTAAAGTCTTTGATCCAATTTTCTATGCAGTCTAATAATAGCTTGTGGCAATTAAGGAATATAAATTAAGAATGAGATCACATGTGTTAAATATTCAGTATTTTTGTCTAGAGCTCAAAAACAGTTCATTAAATGCTAATTTTTGTCTTTTTGCAGATTTAATATATGAGAAATTCAATTTTTCATCACTGGAAAAATTTCTGCTTCTCATTAGGTATTACAGGAATTAGATAACCAACAATGATATAATTTCTTCAGATGATTTGCTGGCTTATTGGAGGTTATTAACATCTGTATTTTGTGGCATTTGAACTTTCATGACAAACCTCTGTAGAATAGATATGCACAATATCAATGTATCCTAGTTTGATTTCTTGATCAGCTGATTCAATACAATGGAAATGGGCATTACTGAATTTACAAGATAGAAAAACTGACTCAACTAAATTCGGCAACTTTTCTTTGACTCTTTAATAAAATGATGTCAAAGGGTACACTATGACCACAATATACAGTTATATTGGTAAATAGATATAATCACATCTAGAATATGCTTCTCTGTAACAGAATATTTCTTCTGTAGCAGTATTTCCTCTGAGGGTAAAACTCTAGATCATGAAGGATCTTGGAGGTTAGCTCATTTACAGGCAGTGGCTACAGTTACCGTTGCCCAGGATGTGAAGTACACCTGCACGGAGGCTCCATAATATAGGAAAAATATATCCTCAAAATAGTTTCAAGAATTCCCTTATCTGATTCAATCTGTAAGTTTCTCTATCCAAATATATATATATATAATTAGCAAAGACTGCTTGAGATTCATTATCAGAAAAGACATTCTTGAGACCCCAGAAGCCAAGCTCCAAAAAGACTCTTACACAATCCTAGCATCATTGATGATGCAGTGAACAGCCTAGACACCTGGACAAAGAAGAGACAAACAGAACAGTTAATAAGGACCAGAATAGATAATTGGAGGAGGTGTGGGTGAAATGAGCTACCATGAAAGGTCCTCCAACCTGTTGAGTTGTTTGCATTTATTCAGTGTGCTCTTTAGCGCTACTACATATGCTATCAGCTCTACTCGTATAACTTCGTGTCATTACTACTCCTATAAATAACTCCTGATGTATTTCCTTGTAATCAGTCCCATAAAAACTCATTTGTCCAGCAAGTGAGGCTTTGGTGGTATCCATGCAATGGTCTTTCACCACTTTCCTGACTAGATGGATAAACAGCTGTTCACATTTCCCATGACGAATGCCACAGACAGTTTACTGAAACCTAAAACTGATATGGACATTTGAATAGCAACTAATTAATTGAGGAAACTAAGCAGAGATTATACTGCATATAAGGATATCTGAATATTACATACTTAAGACCACCTGATACTCTCATGAATATTTCAGATGAATTTCCATTAGGAGGAAAAAGTTAACTATACTTTCCTGGAACACTATATTTAAGGAGGACAATATATGAACAAATCATAGCTTAGTTCTAAATGACAAATTGTTAAACTCTAACTTCAAATAGACTTGCTTGTTTACTTAACATAAAAGGAGAGCAGAAAAAGATGGGAGTCAGGAAAACACATCTAGTCTATCTTAGCCATGATTAAGTATACAGTTAGTTATACATTGGTATTTTTCACAACTCACTATGAATGCCAATAAGCATTCAACTGATAGGAATATAAGATACACACATAATTTAAGGGAAAATTTTGAGAAACAAAAAAGAAATGTCAGTACAAACATAAAAACAACAGAGAAATTTTTAACTCTGCCACATAGAATTTCACACAACAACTAAATACAAAATAGACTATGAAAAAAGACTATCTAGCCGGGCGATGGTGGCGCACGCCTTTAATCCCAGCACTCGGGAGGCAGAGGCAGGCGGATCTCTGTGAGTTCGAAACCAGCCTGGTCTACAGAGCTAGTTCCAGGACAGGCTCCAAAGCCACAGAGAAACCCTGTCTCGAAAAACCAAAAAAAAAAAAAAAAAAAAAAAAAAAAAAAAAAAAAAAAAAAAAAAAGACTATCTATTCAGATTAACTTAAAACATTAAACCAATGTCTCTAAAAACAGTTGCTATGAACAAGTACATCAAGCTTGGCTGTTCTAGTTTTCTGTCCAAATAAGGAAAATAGCTTTAAAAAGGAGGACAAGTTTGAGTTTATTTAACTAGTTTATTCAGCTTATACTTCCAAGTTACTGTCCATCATTGTGGAGACATCAAAACAAGAGTTTGAAGTAGAGAGTCACACCCAAAGCAAAGAATACTGAGAAGATGATGAATATGTTTTTTCATGCTCAGCATCTTCTCTACATTTACATAGTCCAGAATCCTGTGCCTAATAGTCAGCCAATCACAGTAGGATGTATCTTCCCACATCAATGAATGTATTCAAGACAACTCCCCATTAGACATACTTGCAGACTAACGTGATCTATAAACCATTTTTTGAACTGTCTTCAGAGGTGGCACTCTTTTATGTCAAGTTGACAACATAAGATTGACGACCACATTAGCACTTAACACAAAAATATGAAAACTCAAAAAATTATTTAATTATATATATATGTGTGTGTGTGTGTGTATGAGATTTTTCAATTACTATTTTAAATACACAAAGAATATTGACAATTTTAATGAAAAGTATATAATGTACACAAATAAAGGATGTTTTTTGATAACTTAATTTTAAAAAATGTAGAAAAATATGTGCAAAAATCTTTGCAAACATAATTATTAAGTGTGAAAACTAATAGCATCAATTGTAGAGGAACACAGAGTAAGATTAAGTTTAATCTTTTCAATTTTTTTTTTTGATTTTTCGAGGCAGGGTTTCTCTGTGGCTTTGGAGCCTGTCCTGGAACTAGCTCTGTAGACCAGGCTGGTCTCGAACTCACAGAGATCCACCTGCCTCTGCCTCCCGAGTGCTGGGATTAAAGGCGTGCGCCACCATTGCCCGGCATTTCAATTTTTTTTGATTAAGTTTAATCTTATTCTTTATTCTGTAGTGGCATTTCATTTATATTTAGTAAGTAAATTTTGTTTGAGGATCAGAAAAGTAAAACAGCCATACTAGCTGTCTTTACAGATCAGGCAGTGGTGACACACACCCTTAATCCCAGTAGCCACACTACTTTGCCATAGAAACTGGAGGTGCACACCTTTAATCCCAGAGCTAGAAATGATTATAAAATGGGAGGAGACAGCTCTCATTCAGAGATTCCTGGAGGCAAGATCACCATTTTGAACTGAGGTAGAAGTAAGAGCAAGTGATTTTGCTATTTTGATATTGAGCCCCAAAATTTGTCTCTGCATTTTTATTAATCATGCTACATTATTCTTCTCTTCTTCCCTCCTTCCTTTCTTTTCTTGCTTGCTTGCATGCTTGTTCTTGCTACCTTTCTACCTCTCTCCCTTTCTCTTCCACTTCAACTGTTTTTGTGTTATAGGGATTGGGTTTAACTCCTCTCTCTCTCTCTCTCTCTCTCTCTCTCTCTCTCTCTCTCTCTCTCTCTCCTTCTTCATTTCTCTATGTGTGCCATATGTAATATATGTACATGTGCAGTTTAGAATTCAACATCTGGTTTCTTCTGTAATCCTCCTTACATCTTAAAAAGGGAATTCTTACTGAACCTAGAGCTCATCAATTGTCTGGATGTGTTGTTTTATGATTTTCTCAGAGGACTGCAATCTCTACTGGGCCCCTCATGTTATTACAGAAATTTCTTGGTTTTTTAGATGGGTATTTCCAGAAACGCAACAAAAAATTACTAAATTCCTTAAGCCATCTATACAATATTCATCAATATAATGTCATTTCTTTTTTTTTATGTTGTTGTTTTTTTTATATTTTTTTTATTCTTTTTTAATTAAAATTTCCACCTGCTCCCCGTTTCCCATTTCCCTCCCCTCCTCCCAAATATTGCCCCCTCCCCCCACTTCCCTCCCCCTATCCCCACTCCTCTTCTCCTCCCCCACTCCATTCCCCCTCCCTCTCGATACTGAAGAGCAGTCCAAATTCCCTGCCCTGTGGGAAGACCAAGGTCCTTCTATCTACGTCCAGAAAGGTGAGCGTCCAAACAGGCTAAGCTCCCACAAAGCCAGTTCATATATTAGGATCGAAACCTAGTGCCATTGTCCTTGGCTTCTCATCAGCCTTCATTGACCGCCATGCTCAGAGAGTCCGGAATCAACCCATGCTTATTCAGACCCAGACCAGCTGGCCTTGGTGGGCTCCCAATAAATCAGTTCCACTGTCACAGTCGGTGGGTGCATCCCTCGTGGTCCTGAGTTTTTGCTCATGTTCTCCCTCCTTCTGCTCCTCATTTGGACCTTAAGAGCTCAGACCGTTGCTCCAAATTGAGACTCTGTCTCTACCTCGATCCATCGCCAGATGAAGGTTCTAAGGTGATATGCAAGATATTCATCAGTATAGGATAGGGTCATTTCAGGTTCCCTCTCCTTAGTTGCCCAAGGTACCAGCTGGGGACATATTCCTGGACACCTGCGAACCCCTCAAGAGTCAAGTCTCTTGCCAACCCTAAGATGGCTCCCTTAGATAGGATATATACTTCGCTGCTCCCGTATCCATCCTTCCTATAACCCAAACATCCCAATCCCCCGAGCTCCTCCCATCCTCCCCTTCTCATGTTTCTCATCCCATTTCCCCTTTGCCCCATGCCACCTCACCCGCAAGTTCCCAGTTTTTGCCCTGCAATCTAGTCTACTTCCCCCTCTCCATGCGGATGACTATATGATTTTCTTAGGGTTCACTTTCTTATTTAACTTCTATAGGATCACACATTATATGCTTAATGTCTTTTATTTATGGCTAGAAACCGATTATGAGTGAGTACATCCCATGTTCCTCTTTTTGGGTCTGGGATACCTCACTCAGGATAGTGTTTTCTATTTCCATCCATTTGCACGCAAAATTCGAGAAGTCATTGTTTTTTACTGCTGAGTAGTACTCTAATATGTATATATTCCACACTTTCTTCATCCATTCCTCCATTGAAGGGCATCTAGGTTGTTTCCAGGTTTTGGCTATTACAAACAATGCTGCTATGAACATAGTTGAACAGATACTTTTGTCATTTGATGGGGCATCTCTTGGGTATATTCCCAATAGTGGTATTACTGGATCTTGGGGTAGGTTGATCCCAAATTTCCTGAGAAATCGCCACACTGATTTCCAAAGTGGTTGCACAAGTTTGCATTCCCACCAGCAATGAATGAGTGTGCCTCTTTCTCCACAACCTCGCCAGCAAAGGCTATCATTGGTGTTTTTGATTTTAGCCATTCTGACAGGTGTAAGATGGTATCTCAAAATTGTTTTAATTTGCATTTCCCTTATCGCTAAGGAGGTTGAGCATGACCTTAAGTGTCTTTTGGCCATTTGAATTTCTTCTGTTGAGAATTCTCTGTTCAGATCAGTGCCCCATTTTTTATTGGGTTCATTAGCATTTTAAAGTTTAGTTTCTTGAGTTCTTTATATATTTTGGTGATCAGACCTTTGTCTGTTGCAGGGTTGGTGAAGATCTTCTCCCAGTCAGTGGGTTGCCTTTTTGTCTTAGTGACAGTGTCCTTTGCTTTACAGAAGCTACTCAGTTTCAGGAGGTCCCATTTATTCAATGTTGTCCTTAATGTCTGTGCTGCTGAGGATAAACGTAGGAAGTGATCTCCTGTACCCATATGTTGTAGAGTACTTCCAACTTTTTCTTCTATCAGGTTCAGTGTGTTCAGACTAATATTGAGGTCTTTAATCCATTTGGACTTGAGTTTTGTGCATGGTGATAGATATGGATCTATTTTCATTCTTCTACACGTTGACAACCAGTTCTGCCAGCACCATTTGTTGAAGATGCTCTCTTTTTTCCATTGAATACTTTTAGCTCCTTTATCAAAAATTAGGTGTTCATAAGTTTGTGGGTTAAAATCAGGGTCTTCTACTCGGTTCCATTGATCGACTTCTCTGTTTTTACGCCAATACCAAGCTGTTTTCAATACTGAGGCTCTGTAATAGAGTTTGAGGTCAGGGATGGTAATGCCTCCAGACGATCCTTTATTATATAAGATTGTTTTGGCTATCCTGGGTTTTTTGTTTCTCCATATAAAGTTGATTATTGTCCTCTCAAGATCTGTGAAGAATTTTGATGGGATTTTAATGGGGATTGCATTGAATCTATAAATTGCCCTTGGTAGAATTGCCATTTTTACTATGTTGATCCTCCCTATCCAAGAGCAAGGGAGATCCTTCCATTTTCTGGTATCCTCCTCAATTTCTTTCTTCATTGACTTAAAGTTCTTGTCAAATAGATCCTTTACATCCTTGGTTAGGGTTACCCCAAGATATTTTATGCTATTTGTGGCTATCGTGAAGGGTGATGCTTCTCTGATTTCCCTCTCTGCTTCCTTATCCTTTGTGTATAGGAGGGCAACTGATTTTTTGGAATTGATCTTGTATCCTGCAACGCTACTAAAGGTGTTTATCAGCTGAAGGAGTTCTTTGCTGGAGTTTTTGGGGTCGCTGATGTACACTATCATATCGTCTGCAAATAATGAAAGTTTAATTTCTTCCTTTCCGATTTGAATCCCTTTGATCCCCTTATGTTGTCTTATTGCTATTGCTAGAATTTCAAGCACTATATTAAAGAGGTATGGAGAGAGTGGACAACCTTGTCGTGTTCCTGATTTTAGTGGAATAGCTTTGAGTTTCTCTCCATTTAATTTGATGTTAGCTGACGGCTTGCTATAAATAGCTTTTATTATAGTTAGGAACGACCCTTGTATTCCTAATCTCTCTAAGACCTTTATCATAAAGGGATGTTGAATTTTGTCAAATGCTTTTTCAGCATCTAATGAAATGATCATATGGTTTTTTACTTTCAGTTTATTTATATGATAGATTACATTGATAGATTTTCGTATGTTGAACCAGCCCTGCATCTCCGGGATGAAGCCTACTTGATCGTAATGGATAATTTTTTTAATGTATTCTTGGATTCAGTTTGCCAGTATTTTATTGAGTATTTTTGCGTCGATGTTCATGAGTGAGATTGGCCTGTAGTTCTCTTTCTTGGTTGTGTCTTTGTGTGGTTTTGGTATCAGGGTAACTTCAGCTTCATAAAAGGAATTTGGCAATGATTTCTCTGTTTCAATATTGTGAAATACATTAAGGAGTATAGGTATTAGGTCTTCTTGGAAGTTCTGGTAGAATTCTGCATTGAAGCCGTCTGGACCTGGGCTTTTTTTGGTGGGGAGGTTTTTTATAACAACTTCTAATTCTTCGCGACTAACAGGTCTATTTAGATTGTTCACCTGGTCCTGGTTTAACTTTGGTATATGGTACTTATCTAAAAAAGTGTCCATTTCTTTTACATTTTCCAATTTTGTGGCATACAGGTTTTTGTAGTACGATCTAATGATTCTCTGAATTTCCTCTGAGTCTGTGGTTATGTCTCCCTTTTCGTTTCTGATTTTGTTAATTTGCGTATTCTCTCTCCGCCGTTTGATTAGTTTGGATAGGGGTTTATCAATCTTATTGATTTTCTCCATGAACCAGCTTTTTGTTTCATTGATTCTTTGGATTGTTTTCTGTGTTTCTATTTTGTTGATTTCAGCCCTCAATTTGATTATTTCCAGTCTTCTACTTCTCCTAGGTGAGTCTGCTTCTTTTTTTAATAAAGCTTTCAGGTGGGCTATTAAGTCTCCAATGTGTGCTTTCTCCGTTTTCTTTAAGTGGGCACTTAATGCTATGAACTTTCCTCTTAGCACTGCTTTCATAGTGTTCCATAGGTTTGAGTATGTTGAGTCTTCGTTTTCATTGAATTCAAGAAAGACTTTAATTTCTTTCTTTATTTCTTCCTTGATCCAGGTGTGGTTCAGTAGTTGACTGTCCAGTTTCCATGAGTTCATAGGCTTTCTGGGGATAACATTGTTGTTGAATTCTAACTTTAATCCATGGTGATCTGATAAGACACAGGTGGTTACCGATATTTTTTTGTAACTGTGTAAGTTTGCTTTGTTACCGAGTATGTGGTCTATTTTCGAGAAGGTTCCATGAGCTGCAGAGAAGAAGGTATATTCTTTCCTATTTGGGTGGAATGTTCTATAGATGTCTGTTATGTCCATTTGATTCATTACCTCCCTTAATCCTCTTATTTCTCTGTTAGGTTTCTGTCTGATTGACCTGTCCATTGGTGAGAGAGGAGTGTTGAAATCTCCTACTATTAGTGTGTGTGGTTTGATGACTGCCTTGAGTTTTAGTAAAGTTTCTTTTACATAAGTGGGTGCTTTTATATTAGGGGCATATATATTCAGGATTGAGATTTCATCCTGGTGAATTGTTCCTGTTATGAGTAAAACATGTCCATCTCCATTTCTTATCATCAGGAATTAAAGTCCTCAATTTATTTCATAATGAATTTGGCAATTAAAATAAATTAAAATAAATTTAAGTTTTTCATTTTCCCTAGTAACTTAAAATTAATAAATATCATATGCAAATATCTCATAATATTTTACTCCTAATGCCACCAGCTTGGAGAGAAAATTATGTTAATAAGTAAATAGATAATTAAATATGGCATATCCATAAGACAAATACATTCAGTTTTCAAAAGAATTGAGCTATGAACTTTGTAAAACTTAATTAATGTTCATTATATAGATGTTTTTTAAAAAGCCAGTAAGCTGAAATTACAAACTATATAATTTACAATATATCATATCTCTAAAAGAGAAATTTGTAGAAAAAGTAAAACTTTTCTACAAGAGTAACTGTCAAGGATTTTCTGGAAGAAGAGTTCACTATATAGACACAAGATGGTTAAATATACTTTTTAACATAGTATAATTGAGATTAATGGCACTATAGATTTGTTAAATTTCACAGAATGCTATAACATGGATAGAAACTTTCATAAAAATAATAATAATAAAAAATTGTATGAAAGTGACCAAATTTATTATTTATCCTGCTAGTGTTTCAAATTTTGGGGGAGATGAGAAAATATAGAGAAGGAAAAGTTTTATTTGTCTCAAAATTTTGGGGTCCAAGCCATCATTACAAGAAAATTATGGTAGCAGATCTTTAAGGGTGCTGATCATTTTTCGCCCATCACAGGAAGTAACAAGAAATGAATGTTAATGTTCAACTAGCTTTGGCCTTTCTTACATAGTTCAAAACACAAGTCTTTAGAATGGTACCTTAAAGAGTTGTGGTGGATATGTCCACCTCAGGCTATATATTTTATAATTAAAAAGCAAAAAGCGCTTCACACTGTTTTGGAACACTAACACTAACCTTAAGTCTCCAAAACAAAGAAAACAATGACTATGTCAAAATCAGTGACTATTTCAAAAGTAAAAAACATAAATTAATTGAAAATTTTTCCAGAGCTCAGAAGATAAAACTGAGTATCTAAATTAATAAAATAAGTATTGCATTGCAAGATACAGAATTAAATAAACATGCACTGGCTTATAATGTTATAAATGAGTGACAAATTATATGACAGGAATGCATATGAGGAGGATAGAAGTTTATGTGAGGACCTGAAGGAAAATAGATACATTTTTAACCAGAAGATTTGTATTAACATCCACAAATAAGCTGCATTAACAATTCCTTGTATCTGTAGCAAGTTACTTTCCTCAAAGGATCAGAAAATTACAGATAGTGATTTGAAAGTGGAGAAAGTTAAGGAATGCAGATGGTAAGATCAAGAGAAATGGTGAAAAATTTTACACATAGAGGGTGCTCTTCATATTATTTGATCTAATAGTACTTTATTTCCATGTACCTCAAACTGAATATCCATGGCTAATATCAGATCACAAGGACAAAGAAAAACAACACAAAATTTTCAGAAAAAGAATACTTTACACATAATTGACTATCTTGGGTCATGAAAAAATAAGAAAACACAAAAAAGGTCATATCTAAATATAACATAAAGATAACAGCTAAAGACTGAGGATTACACTAAGAAAGCCAGTTGATATGTAGCATGTCCAAAGCACCATACTCTCTCACAAGTACTGAAAAACAGTTTCAGAGGAAACAAAAACAAAACAACAAATTCTATATGATATGCCATTCCCTGTAGGATAATAGAAGAGGCAAGCAATTATTAAATATCAGAAAATTAAAAAATATAACAGCAAAACAGAAAAAATAGAACTACCTCTTGATTCAGCTACAGTATTCCTGTGTATACCAAATTGATTATAAGACCTAATTCTTCTGAGCTAATTTCCTCTTTCTGATATTTGCTACAATGCTCAGAAATGACAAAATATAGAGCCAGAATGGATTGTCCAAATATAATTTGACTGAGAAAATGTGGCATATGTACAAAAGAGCTTCATGCATTCCTAAGGAATAAATAAATGAACTCATTTACAATAAAGTTGATGAAACTGGATATTATTTTATGCCAAATAATCCAGTTTAGAAAAGCAAATATATATTTTATGTTATATAATATAGTTTGTCATATATATTATGTAGTGTGTGTGTTTGTGCATGTGTGTGTGTGTATGTCTGTATGGATGTATAAGCTGAGAATCTGGAATCAAGTTGGATAATTATATGAGAATATTAAGGATGTGAAAGTCAATGAAAGTCTATGAAAGGTTTCTAAAGGGTGAAGATAGGGTTAAAACAAGAAAGATAAAACATAGGCTTTTTCCATCTGTGAATAGTAGGTTTTAGAGAGTAAGTAGAAAGAAAAGAGAAATGAATGTTGAGGTGCATATGTGTAAAGTGCACTAATAATGAACAGCAATGTTGTAATAGATACCTATTATTTTGCATTCTAAAACAAATAAAGAGAATAATGAATAATTGAATGTAAATGTTTAAGTATTCAGCTCTTTTGATGCTTAGGAAATGCTTATTGTCTTAGTTTTTTTCCTATTGCTGTGATAATAAACCATGACCAAAACAAAAATGAAAGCATAAAACATGGGACTCAAGATTATGGATGGTTAATTTTCTCAACAATCATATTGGACAACATGGGCGAAAAAAGGCGGGCATACTCCTGGAGCAGTAGATGAAAGATTGTGTCTTGATTTACAAGTGTGAGCCTGACGAAAGTTTCTGGGATTGGGGTAGACTTTGGAAACCTCAAAGCTGACCTATATTGTAGTAATCATGGTTTAGTATCTGATTGCAGATTGAGATAACATGGGAAACATTCATTCAATAATTAAAAAGATTAAAGTTTTTTGAAAAAGTGACAGGTTATTGAGAATATCAATTTGTGATAAGTACATAAAATCACATTATTAATTAAAGAAAACCTGTAGAAGTTTTATAAAATGTGTTAATCTAAGGTCAAAGTTAATCTCTCTATTTGAGTTTCCTTGTTTGAGATGTGGGAATAAAGCATGACATGCCTATTTACTTAATTTAATAAATGACACCTTAGCAATAAGACCCATAAAGGCAAGTAAACCATCCATGGAATAATCATAACTAAACATAGAAAATATCACCTTACATTTGGTGTTTTCACTGGTTTAAAACAAAATAACTAGTGATTTTTTTTCTGTAATTTCTTTTATGGGCTCTAATACAGAGACTATATATGAATAAGTTCAGTTAAAATTCAAGAAAAAGAGAAGAATGACCCTACACAATCAAGAAAATGAATAATTTAAAAAATTTATAAGGTAAAATATGACAGTAATTTTCTCAAGCAGCCAGGCACATTGCCCTTTTATATTACCAGACCCAATGAATTATGAATGTTGGCTGAATAAAAAGCCGGAGGGTGACAGTGGAACCACATTTTGTCATTTGCACTCACAGAATAGTCTCTGTCCTAGTTGCATTTCCAAATTTCTCCTTTAGCAGCAGTTGGTAAAGAGGTGAGGAATCACAAGAAGAATATTTGCAGTTGGCGGAGATGAGAGACCAATTGTGTCGCAATAGCAAATCTAAGGCATGCAGAGGATTTTAGTGTTTGAACTACGCAAAGATCAGCAAATTCACCGTATCCGAAGCTACCTGAACACACACGAGCAAAAAAATCAAAACAAGAAAGGCCGTTTTCAGATGCCTGCGTCTCAGCTCTAGGAGAGACAAGTGGGAAGAACAGGTGTTCCGCGAGATCCTAAATTGCTTCAGTTGCTAAGGAAACCACTTTCATCACTTAAGAAAGGCTGGTAACCTGGACTTCTGTGGCCAAATTGCTATCAACAGAGGTTGGAACTGAGATAAACACGCATACGCAAATGAAATCGACATGGGTACTTTTAAAAATAACTCCAAAATAAAGTTGCAACGAGTGGGTGACAGCTAAATAGCATATTAAGTAATTATAGTGGTATGATTATTAAATAAAACAGACTCATATGAGAATGTGACTGCAATTAAAGTGGAAAAGTAAAAAAATGTTAATTCATCTAATCTATGGTTTCCACTGACACAGCATTAAAGCAATTGATGGCACATATGTGCAGTAAATACATATCAAATTCTGAGTAACAGTTCAGCATACCGTCAGTTATGTAACCATGGAGAGAAATGAATACCAGACAGTTTTTACCTGAATGCTGTTTTGAAGTGCTTCATAGGACAAAGAAGCATTTTTTGAATGCGACAAATGAAATTTCAGGGAGCAAAATATGATTAATACACTACATAATATAGGCATGGCTTTTTTTTTTTTTTTTTTTTTGGTTTTTTTGAGACAGGGTTTCTCTGTGGCTTTGGAGCCTGTCCTGGAACTAGCTCTTGTAGACCAGGCTGGTCTCGAACTCACAGAGATCCGCCTGCCTCTGCCTCCCGAGTGCTGGGATTAAAGGCGTGCGCCACCACCGCCCGGCCTAGGCATGGCTTTTATACTGCATTCATTTTTAGGCCTGCAGTACTTGTTAGACCACTAGAATAAAGACTGTTGAAGTAAGTCTTGAGTGAGGTATTTGGTGTTTGTTTCTCTTTTCTATTTAAAGGATAAACTGTAAAAAGAGAAGTAAATACAAAATTCTGTAAGAAAAACATTTCCCATGGTTTAGGTGGTATAGAACTAGGCATTTTGTATTAGTTTGTATGTGTGAATTAAAATTTACATATCATATTATCAATAAATAGCTAATGGCTCACAAGCAACTCCGTGAAATAGACTACTTAAAAAAAACTCAATATCTTAGAGGAAAAACATTTAAAAATTATCTTTTCAAATCGTCAGGAAAACACCTGACTGTGGTGGTGAAACCCTTTAATCCCAGCACTTGATAAACAGGCCAGTCAGCTCTACAGAGTGAGTTCCTGGACAGGCATGGGTACACAGAGAAATCATGTCACAAATAAGCAAACAAGATAGAATAAATAACTAGGAGTTCTATTGAAAATTAATCATAGCAAAAATTATTAAATTGCTTGTAAATCTTGGTTATAATTAAATGTTACCTAATGCATCGGATTTTTTATTTGAATTGGAAGTAGCTAGACCACATTTCTGCTCATAGTCATCTGTATTGACATTATAAAACTTTGGAAAAGTTCTACAGAACTGGCACATCTGCAGATAATGGCATAGCTTGATATTTATAAACTATCACATTTTCTATAAATACATGGTTTCTGTTTCCATGGAAATTTATTAATCACTAGTTCTGCTTTTGTTTATCTTCTACTAGAAGGATTAAATAATGCTCTTTAGGAAGCTAGATTTAAAGCTTTAAACAATTAACTATTTGACTCTCATTTATAAAGTTGCTAGAGAATTTAATAATTATAAAGTGCACTAATAGGTTTCGAGACTGTAGCTTGCAGTGAGAATGGTAGATGGAAATGATCCAAAGTATTTTTAAATATTGTGACTGCTTTCCAATTATCTGTATATGTATGGCAGACAGTCATAATATATATAGATATATAGTGAAGCCAAATGACTATTTCTGTGATAACCTGCCATGTAGTAGACATGTACTAATATTTCAATTCATTATAATTAAAGTTTTTCGGTTTTTCTCTATTTAAAAGATTTTGTCATTAAATTTGAAAGAAACACTATGTTTTATATTATTATTCTTTATTTTGAGAAAGAGAAACCTGAACTCATATAGTTTCCAGTATGTATATTAGAATGGATGTTGCTAGAATATCTTCAAGGCTTACATATAATACATAATTATTGTACATATATGTTTCATTTGTATGTAGAAGACACACAAAGATTAACAATAAGTGAGAAAATTATCAAAGTCACATACATAAAAGATATTCATATCAAGATAATGCTGAGGTTTCATTTCACTTTATGCAGAACGACAATCATTAAAAAAAATCAAACAATAATGCAAAGAAAATGCTATAAAAATGAATCCTTTTTACTTTGGTGGGATAGTTCACTGCTAGAATTACAGTGGCAATCAATATGAGGGCTCCTCCTAAAATTAAAAATATAACTATTATATGACCCAGCTATACCACTCCTGTAATTATCATAAAATATCTAGTCAGCATATCACTAGCATCTTTAATCACATTTATTGTATCATTCTTCACAGTTGTCATCATATAGAATATGCTTTGCTGTTCAACAATTGATGGATGGATGATGAAAATTTGATGTGTATATGAATTAGAATTTTTGTCAGCTGCAAATAAAGATAAAATATATTATTTTATAAAATAAATGGTATTAAATTTACTCAATTTAGATAAAATAAAAATATTGAAAAGAGAAGAATTTCTTTCATGGCATGAATCTAAATTTAAAGTATAAAATGATAAAACAAGGCTGGAGAGATGGCTCAGCGGTTAAGAGCATTGCCTGCTTTTCCAAAGGTCCTGGGTTCAATTCCCAGCAACCACATGGTGGCTCACAATCATCTGTAATAAGGTCTGGTGCCCTCTACTGGCCTGCAGGCATACACACAGAATATTGAATACATAACAAATAAATAAATACATATTTTAAAAAAATGATAAAACAAAATTAAAAAGGCAAGTATTTAAAAGATGAATATGATTAAACAGATGGGTGATAGGAGCTAACAAACTGAATGATCACGGAATAATATATGTATCCTCTTGAAACACAATAGTTTGTAAAATTAACAAGAAGAAGAGGAGGAGGAGAAAGACATATTCCATATTTCACAAATGCTGTTTTTTCCTTTCAAATTTGTCTGCCTTTGTTCATATAAAGTCCTTCAGATTGTTGCCTTGGTTGTTTAGTATGCTTTATTAGTTTACTTATAGACAATTTCACACATATATACAATGTGCTCTGCTTATATTTATCTACAGTTGTCTTCTGGAATTCTCGTTCTTTTCATTCAGAACACTTTTTTTTTTCCCCTAGTCTCCTAGTGGTTACCCTGTAAGAGAAAAATGATATTCTCCTCTTTCAATAACTATGAACTGTTATTAAGTCATCAGAGATTAATGGTAATGGTGCGCTCTTGGTGCTGGAGAACTGGAGATCCCAATTTCGTGTGGCTATCATAGCTGTTGTGTGTTCTTGTTTGCAAAGGATGTATCATACCAAATGGTGGAAATGATATATTTTCTATGTTCTACATCTTTTAAATCCTTTCCTTCCTCTTTTCTATGATGTTCTCTGGGCTTTGAGGTGCCAGCTGAGAACAGGGATAAGAAAGGTATTTTATTTAAGTATCAAAGGTCACTAGTAACTTAATTTCAACATTTTTACCATACCAGACTCTTCGTTATCCATCATCCTCTCTGAAAGTTACTTCTCTGTCACAGACTGAAAGTCATCGTGTATAAGATTACATGTTCATGTATTTTGACAAAATGATCATTTAGGGGGAAACTGAAGTAAGTTCTTTCCTTGAGTCCACATACTCCCCAGGAAAAAGAAAAAAAAAAAACTTTTTGAGTAAGTGTTCTTCTAAAGGAACAGCTCCATGAAATCACAAAATGGTTGGTCATCCCCAACTACGTATCCTATGTGTACCAGTAAACATAATTTGCTTGGTTAGCTGGTATTGTAGCACAAATGGTGAGACTGCTGATAAATTTTATCCCAGCAGCCTTCAGAGTACCTTCAGGCATTGCAAATACTAATGAACAGGAAGGCCATTTCCAACTCAGTTATATTATGATACCTCACTCCATATCTCCTGTGTTCCCCTGATCTCCTTCAAATTCATGGCCTCTTTCCCCATTAACTTGCTGTTTCATGCACATATATATTTGTATATACATATATATTCTTAAATATAGCCTGTTAAGTACATGTAATGCTACTTGTACATATATTTTCAGGGTTTAATTTTGACATTGGACCACCAATTGGAGTTCTTTTCTTTGGGGAAGACTTCTTATCTAAGTTGCAGCTTTACTCAGTTGCCTGTCCTTCTTTGTGCAGAGTTGAGGGTTATGGACTGTCCCCAATGCGGTTTGGTATAGTTTGACACAGTTAGTTGGTGCCATCCTTGTTCAACCTGTTTGCCTAGTCTTTACAGGTATAGCCTCTGACCTACTAAGAGATAAACTCTCACGGCATCCTCTTAGATCCTCTGGCTCTTGCAGTCTTTCTGTCCATTCTTCAACAATATCCTTGAGCCTTAGGTGTAGTCACATTTTGAGACTGGGCTCCACAATTCTCCATTTTGATTTATTGAAGTTTTCTGTAATGGTCTCCATCTATAAAGAGGGAGATTTTCTTGATGAGAAGAGAGGACTATTCTTATTTGTGGGTAACAGGACAAGTGTTTGCAGATTGTTGTTAGGGATTATCCTAATCCATAATGACTAGATCCAATCATTGTATTATAAAATTGTCTTGTTAGTGTCCAACTTTTTTGCTATAAATCTGTCTTTTATCTGGCTATCTAGCTCTATATACACTAAATGCTTAACAGTAAATTTATGAGAACAATATTAGCATATTCTGGATACCCATTATTGAGACATCATATAGAACTTTTGAGTTAATTCAGCTCTTTTCCTAGGGACAATATTTTTCTACAAACTCTTTTTGTGTCAAGTTCACACATAAGAAATATTCTTTATCTGTTTATCTGTTCCTTTGACCTCTAGTTCATATCTGCTCCTTTGTATAATGCTAAGTGTTTTGTCTAAATTTCAGTTAAAATTGACTTACTTTGCTAAGAATGTTTCTAATAATATTTTACATATGACTCAGTAGTAGTTTGTACAATGGCATGCATGTTAGGTAGCAGAAAGGAGAACAAACCTTTTATTTTAGTGCACAGTTTCATGGTAGGGAATGCATGGATTCTGTTCCTCTAGTTCTGGTGGGGAGCTTTGTGACAGATAACATTTTATTAGCATGTGAGAAGTAGAGAGAGAATAGAGTCAGAACCTATGTGGTTGCTAACATTTATTTACTTTTCTACTATCCAGGCCTTAAATCTTTTTTTTTTTTTTTTTTTTTTAATGAGACAGGGTTTCTCTGTAGCCAGGCCTTAATTCTTAAAGGCTCAACAGTATCTTAAAATAAGCTAGTACCTGACACAAAAATGTTCAATGACATAAGCCTGTGGGAGACATTCCATATTCATGCTGCTACTAATAATATTTAAATGTACCAAGAACTCAGTAAAATGTTTACCTTTACATACCAAAATATTTATTCTTTTGTCCTTTTATAAATATGCATGATTATGACTATCAAAGATGTATTATTTGAGTTAAGAACAATGAAAAATATTTGACATTGACATTAGCCAAGATGAACTGACTTTACTATGGCGGGATTTTTTTACCTTCACAGAATGAAAACATCGGGCAGATTTGAAGTAACCACCAAGAACACTGAAACATAAGAAAGAGATAGGGAAGGGGAATGGAAACAAATAATCTATTAATAAGCCAGTGTCTTGCCCTTTTTCAATATTTGTTTTTTTCTCACTTATTTTATTAAACAGATCATAGGATGAGTCACTACCAGTGCCATCCTGTACAGTAAGAATCTCCAAAGTAAGCTATTTCCTCATTTTAGGAAAGAACTCGGGACTTTTCCTCCAAAATGTATACAGTTTGAGGAGAAATCCACTTCTTTTTAAAAATAATAATGCTTATGATTCTTGCAAACATGGTCAGGTTAGTCAAGGACAAGTTTTGTTTTTGTTTCTTAAACAAACAGATACGAAATAAATAAATTTTAATAAAATATGCTGTGACATTCTTGTCATTTTACAAAGAATAAGATAAAATTGTGACATGTTTAAATGACTCCAGTTTCAGGAATATAATGTGTTCAGGTAAGAAAATAATTCAAAGACGTTGCTTAGATGTCCACAAAGCATATCTCTACCAGAAAGTGGTTTGATTAGTGAAAGGCAGCCTCTTTTGTGTGTGTCTGAAGCCCAGAACTTTCAGCATTTGATTATTATTTGTGTATTCCTCTTGGCCTTCAAAGGCTGTTGGCGTATTCTAAAGGCTTTTTAGGCATTTAGGAATTTCTCTTGTGGTACGGTTTTATTTGTAACAAAGTAGAGTAGCAGAATCTAAGAAACAGTTCTATTTACAGAAAACTGCGTATTATTCATGAATCTGTAATATGAAATTTTAACCAAAGAAATAAAATATATGTGTTCCTCAAACTCATGTACCAAAGATGGTTTCATGTTTGTTCGAATCTAACATTGGTCAGTCACTGATGTCCTCAAAATTAATTTAACTTAGTTTATGCTTCTTATTCAAGTTACTTTGTGTATTAGATCCCAAATAAAGTATACAACAACATCCTCAAACCAATAGTTTATGAATCTGCAACATACATGGAAAAAAGGAACAAAGTATTTGTTTCCATTATTTTTTCAGATTTTAAAAGTACTTATTGAATACCTACACATTAATTATATCACATTCTATTCAGGTTATGTTTCAATTCTACAAACAAGAAAAACATGAGTGCAAGTATTCACTCTTTGTAGTTTCATGGGACTATATCTAAACAATTCAAATCATACATTAAGCAGAGCCTCATAGATTAACTTAGCCCCAATGGAACTTCAGATTTCTTTCAAGCAGTGGCATTAGGGTGTTGTTGACACACATTTTAGGTGGCAATCTAGGCTCCAAAATTTTTTACCTAGCAATTTAATAAAAACAATGGATGGTGTAGCATCATAATTCCCCCACTGCTGCAGAGGAGGCATAGAGTATCTCAAATTCAAGGGCATCCTTAGTTACTTAACTAGTACAATACCAGTGTGGGTCCTGGGGAATACACTAAAATAATAATAATAAACATATTCGTAAAAATATGGCCTATGCTTGCACAAAAAGATTATTTTACCCATGTGATTGATTTTATAACCAGGAATATATGTAAATTGTTTTAGAAAAGAATGTGTTGTATTTAAAGTAGGTGTTCTTTATACCAGTGTAGCTTAATTCAACGAACTATTTTTAGATGCTATCATTTAACAAACACTGTGACAGACACTTGGTGCAGACTATATATATATATATATATATATATATATATATATATATATATACCAGATGTTTGAATATGGAGAAAATATAATTATGTGAGATTGTGAGACAATAAAAATGCAGTTGTTTAAGTTTTAAGAGAATGATCAAATAATGATACCCACATAACATATATTTTTTTTGTTTCCAGGAGCTGAAGCATTCATTTAATAAGGGTTCTTCTATTCATTCTCTTTGTCACTGATGCCCACATCTTACTGTCACTATTTCTATTTATATTTTATTCTTACAATGATATATGTTAATATTAAAAAGAGGTACTTTTTCCATTTTCAAAACTGAAAATTTACAAAGTTGTGAAGCAGGTGTCATAGGCTATATTCATCAAATCACACTTCACACAGATAGGTTTCCAGACCCAAATGTGGAATACGGGTTAGAGGTATGGTTCTCAACCTTTATAATCCTGTGACCATTTCATATAGTTCCTCGTCGTGTGGTGATCTTCCATCGTAAAACTATTTTCATCATGACCTATCTCATAACTGTAGTTTTGCTATTGTTATGAACCATAATATATCTGTCTGTGTTTTCTGACATTCTTAGGTGACCCCCGTGAGAGGGTTTTTCAACCCTAAGGGGTCTCCCCAACAGGTTATAAACTACTGTCATAGTATTTTCATGATATCCTAGATTTGTCAGAAGTCACGATTGTAGTGATGGTCAAGTGTGCTCATAGGAAAGTAATACAGATATTAAATAAAAGTCACATTTAATGAATAGAGTTCCTTTGACACTTAAGTAGGAAATACATTCATATTGAATTTTCCTTTCTTATTCAATTCTCATTATTTGAACTAGAGAGTATCATAAGGATATTAAAAAATCAAAAATTTTAATTGATGTAACCAAACTATAGTTGTGATGGAATCCAAAGAGGTTCTTGTATATATGTTAAGAAAATTTATGTTTTGTTGAGATAATAAGAAAAATTGGATTCTTCAATAAGTATTTAGTTGTAGTTTAATATTACTTGTAGAAGTTCATAAAAATTACCAGAAGAACATTTGATATGTCATGAAACAGGTATATTTTACAGAATTTTGAATATGCCTTTTTTACATGTATAACTAAGCCCATCACTCCAAATGCTTTTTCATCAAAGTAAACATTTAAGTTTACTTTATATCAAGATATATGCAATTACTAATAAATAGTAGTTAAATATTGGAAAAATGTTTCTTTACAGAAATACAGATAATCAAAATCTGTTATGCTTGTGGTATTACGCAATTATGTGAAATTAATTTTGAAAAATTTATTTAAAAGAGGATTATTTTAAGTAGAGTATGCAACAGAAAACTCAAGAGCAATAATGAATTCTCAACTAAAACTAAGAATTGTAATTTTTTTTAAGCAGACAGCAGTTTTTAAACTTTAAGGGCAGGACTCATGTAATTCAACTTGGCTTCAGTTTCATTGTATATCCAAGTAGAGCATAGAATATCTGATTATCCTGTCTCCACATTTCAATATATTGCTTAGGAGTAGCTTGTGATGTCTATCCTTGTGTTTGGCTAATTTATGTCAACTTGACACAAGCTATAGTCATCTGGGATGGAACCTCAGTTGGAAAAATTCCTCTAAAAGAACTAAGTGTAGAAACAAGCCTCTAGGGTATTTTCTTCGTGATTAAAAACAAGATGGGTAGATCCCACTGGGGATGGAGAATACTCCCGGGCTGATGATTCTGAGTTTTAAAATAAAGCCGGCAGAGGAAGTCAGTAATTTGAACCACACCAGGGCCTCTACCACAGCAGCTGACTCCAGATTTCTGCTCTGACATTTCTCAATGATGGATTACAATGTCAAGTATAATCCAAATAAATTCTTTCCTCTCAGACTTGTTTCTTGTTGTGGTGTTTCATCATAGTAATAATAACTAAAAAAAATCTTTAAATATTAAAATTGTAATAAATTACTAACAATTTAATTTGAAAAAAACACTTAAGATATTCCATTTTGATTGCAAATATAACATCAATTACTAAAACCTCTGAATCAAAAGACCTGAAAAATGAGTTTGAATTATGGTTTTAACCAGGTATCAACACTGACATCTTTACAAAGCACATCAATATCTCACTGACAATATGGTTCTGAAACTAAAGCTTCCTAATATTTTTTTTACACTTACCACTGATGATCATCACAAGAATGATGCATATCTAAATAAAAATCTAAGTTTTCACTATTTTAAAACAAAACATAATAACTGCTTTAATTTGATAATTTCAATGTAAAACGATATTTGTATTATTCAGTTTCTAAACCTCTAAAATGTTTACTTCATCGGTTTCCACCACTGAAAAATTTCATGCAGAAATTATAAGTAGTTTTATTATGATCTCATTTTTCCAATGGCATATTTTTGTTCTTAACGAAAATAATCAAATTAAATGTAATGAAAATCTTGGAATGATTTATCAGTTTATTATTCTTACATTTCCCAGAAAGAATTGAAAAAATATTAGCATTACTATAAATATTTTATAGGCATTCAGTGAACAACAAAAAAAAACTTTTGTTTTTTATTTTTCATCTTCCCTAATTGTTAATTTTTTATTTTCAGGGAAGAAGCTAATTAAACTTTGCGTCCATACAAAATAAGATGAAAAACAAGCAGAAGTATTAGTTGAGGAAAAGGGATATGAAAGAAGGAAGAAGAGGGGAAAGAAGGACTTTAGATGGCTGAAATCAACTAGAACTCATTACAAAAATGTATGAAGCTGTCAAACAATAGGAACGTTGGTGACAAATAATAATTTCAAATCTAATGGGATTTTGACACAAAGCTGGCAAGTCAAGCCAACTATCAGCTCAAATTTAAAACAGCAATAACTAATGTGACATGTCAATACTTGCACTTTCATTGCATTGATTCAGTTCATAAACAACAACATTTTTTTCCAGAATCCCAGAAACAGTATTTAGGCTTTGGAAAAGAATTCTAACTCTACTCACAGAATCTGAAAATTTATCTTAAATCAAACAAAGCCACGGAACTTTCTTCACATATGGAAATTTTCTATAATCATGGATTTCCCCTCACAGGAATGTCATCACAAATGGATTTGGAACCACTTGACTTTTGATTAATATGACTGAGTATTTGAAAAATCTCAAGTTAATAATGGGCATTATTTTCAAAGAGATCAATGGCCCACAGCAAGCAGATTAGCATTAATGATAGACATTGAATCATATTTTTTTTCATTGCTCGCTGGGTGGGAAAAGTTGACAAGTTGTTTATAGATATTTTTCAAAAATTTTGTAATAAAAACATGCCAATGTTCTATTTTATGATCATTTCATTCCTTCCAAGAATAAAAAGAATCAATATTTTTGGGTTAATGTTGTCTAACTAAATAGAAACCTGAAATATACCTGTCTTACACTTAAAATTCTATTTATTCTTTCCTCGTGGTTTTCTCAAAATGAATTTCAGAGTAAGAAACAATACATAGTTATTATGTTGATCCTTATAAGTCTCTTATTCTAATTTAGATATTCTGGTTAGTCATTGAGAAAATGACTCATCAGAATATTTGTAACCACATCTGTGAAGGATTTTCCTGATTTTTGATTGACATAGAAGAACCCAGACCACTGGAGCGTAGGGTCGTTGAGGCAGGTAGTCTTGTGTTATATAGGAAACTAGAATAAGAAATTCATCAAATGGCCAGACAATAAGCAGTGTCCCTCCCCTGGTCTTTGCTTCAGTTCCTTTATCTATGTTCCTTCTTTGAGCCTCCAACCTAACTGCCCTTTTGCTGGACTGTAAACAGTAAGTAGTAAGCTCAAATGAACCATTTTTCTCCAGACTTCTTTTGGTTACTGTCTTTATCACAACAACAGGAAGCAAACTGTGACAACATGATAAACTATTTTCCTCCTATCAGGAATTTTCACCATGTGGGCAAGTGAAGTGCTTTGACTATGAGAGACTCTTTCTGTGTCTACTGGTTTTGTTGTTGTTGTTGTTATTTTTATTTGTGGGTATCTGTTTGTGAGCGCATAGGTTGTGTATAGCACCTGTGTTTGTGTGTAAAGACGCCAGCTGGTACTGAATAAGTGAATTCTTCTGGGATAATAATCACATGACTTTGTGAGGAAACAAACCTGATTGCAGTGAAAGAAACCTGGATTCTCTTGCAGAGCAGTCTGCCCTCTCATACACGGAGCCAATTCTCCAGCACCTATAATACTAATCGAAACACACAGCCATATTTTAACCATCTCTACCTGCATAAAGCTTGCCTCAAACCAATTGATGATAAATAACAAAATCTTTTAAATTTACTATGATACTGCCCAGATGAGTTTTAAGAAATACAGTGGTCTTCAGAATTAGCTTGATTATTAAACGTCGGATGACCTAGAGATTCAGGATTTGCTATGTGATGGTGTTTATCATTCATACTGTTCTCTGAGGGAAAAAAAAGAGAAATATCTCTGTTAATACCAAAACTCCTGAAACCTCACTATTGCTTTACCTTCCCAATAAAGAAAATGAAGACAATAAACATTTTAATAAGGTTTCATGATCTATAGAGTTTCAAACTAATCAGTAGAAAGTTAATTTATATTCATATAATTATATAACATGCTCACAATTACTTTTTATGTTTCTTAATCTAATGTATCTCAAATGTCGGTATTTTTCTGCTAAATTGTATTTGATAATCTACAGAAAGCAAACTGACAAAACATTTAGCTTAGGTACTTTATGGCCCTGGCCAACGTAAATCCTCTAACATATATATTTCTTACCTGAATTTTGTTTTAGTTTTTAGTTTCACTTGTGATATATGAATTAATTGTGCCGTCTGATTTCAAAAAAAAAAGATTAAGCTAAATGTGCCTTGAGGTACATACTTTATTATTACTTTTCTGAACCATTTTGAAAGCTAATCGTATACGTTATGATTATGACTGGAAGATAGGAAATCATGCAGTAATATTAGTGTTATAATAGAAAGAAAGGGATGAGAAGACTATTAAAAGGTACAGGGTATTGCAGTGGGAAAAATATCAAATTTTTTTTTGGGGGGGGGGGTTTCGAGACACGGTTTCTCTGTGGTTTTGGAGCCTGTCCTGGAACTAGCTCTTGTAGACCAGGCTGGTCTCGAACTCACAGAGATCCGCCTGCCTCTGCCTCCCGAGTGCTGGGATTAAAGGCGTGCGCCACCACCGCTGGCTCAAATTTAATGCAAATAAACTCAATTTATTTGCATTAAATGGAAGTACTATAGTGATGACTACCTCAAACATCCAGAATCTGACCTATTGATATCATCACTAAATTTACTGAAGACATGAGTCCTTTCCAAAATCACTATCAATACATATTTTGAATCAACAAACTGTAAATTCTGTGAACAGATTTACTTATTAATATATAATGCAAAATTTTCTGAGTCAAAGAAAAAGAAACCATATATGGACAAAAATCTTCAAAACCAGATTGAATCCTTAGACTTTTCTGATGATTTCTATTCTAGTATTCATTATTTTTGAAATTATACTTTTCTAGATTCAAATATAAACCATGACATTTTCCCAAACAGATCTTTATTATTTATAATCACAAGAAAATTCAGTCATCAAGATGCCTGCCAAAATAAATACTGATAATAATTGGACTTCAGAACATAATCTATCTCTGGATGTGACTCAAGAGTACAGTGCTTGCTAGCATCTTTGAACACCTGGAATCAATCTATAGTAGCTCAAAATTGAGACAATTTCTTCAGCATAAAACAAGGAACATGTAACAAATTTTTTATGAAATGGAAAGAAAAACATTTCACATTCAGATAGCATATGCATCAAAGAACATTTAATTTGAAAAGTTAAGGATGAGAGGCCAGATATGCTATCAGAGACTATTACTCTTCAAATACCCATATATATCCTGTTATATAAATCTTTTAGTTTATATTTTTAAACATTTATGACATTGGATATACCCAGGTAGTTATGCATATAATAAATAGAAATAATAGGAATAATTTTTTTTCTGAGACCCAATTTCCAAATTTACTTATAGTCCCTTTTAAACTATCTTTTCCATAACCTCTAATGAATGATGTTATGTCAAAATTAATGTATGAAGTCAAAAAGGTAAAACCAAGGTTCAGAATTTGAATGAATCCTAAGAAAAAATATTACCTTGTACAAGTAATACACATTAAGCCATTATATTAGAAAAGAAAACATTTTATATAATTAAATAAGACTTAGAAATATAAACTGATATTCCTAGGTTTCATTTCATGTGAACATTGGTTCGACAAAGAATATGAAACCTATTTTATTGTGGTTTTCTATATCCTACCCAGTACAGAAAAGTAAACAGCCAAGACATGCTCACTAACACAGAGTCTTGCCTTTCTGATGTTAGAGAGTACCATACCACAGACATAGTAACTTCTCCCTCCATATTCATGTAATGAGGAGTGATTAAAATAGACCTGGATATTACATAAAATTCCAGTAATGAAATGTCTGTACTGTGTTCTGTAAGATGAATATGTATGCCAGCTATTATAGTATGCAGACTCTATTAGAGTGAGGTCTGTAGTTGACACTACATTCAACTCCATGTAGAGGTCATCAGTGAAATGTGGAAATAAAATGGAGAAGTTATGGAACGAATATGTTAAAAGCTGGAACTGATGAACCACACCAAAAAACGTGTATTTCAATTAACATATTCTGATTACAAAAAATCCAAATTCAGCTTAATTGACACTAATAACACATTCTTCAGGACTCTAAATTAACTCCCTGGGAAACATAACTCCAGGAAAGTTTAACAGAAGAATCTGTAATGGATACGTTAGCAGTCTCACAAGCGTTCTGGAGAGTGCATTTAGGTGTCATTGGAATATTTCAGCACCACTGGAGTTGAACAAATTACCCAGCTGCAATTCCTATAAAGTTTCACAAAAGAAGCTATTTTAAGTTTTTACTCACTTTGAGGAGAGAATTAGGAACAATGAATGAGATTAATGACTTAGACAGATAATGACAACAAAATTTATAATGCAAGAGACACTAATGCTTATTCAACTATATTTGTCTATCAGGGAAAACTCCTTATCACCATAGAAACCCATAAAGACATCATGAAGTCATTTTATGCTTGGAGATAATCTGTATAATAACAGGTGTTAATAGCCAAGTCTAAATGTATGTGTTATTTTTTGCTGCAGCAAAGTATTTATTTTTGTGAAATATGAAGTCTCAAAACTGTTTATTAACACATAAGTTTGAAAGGAAAAAGTAATGTAAAATGTTAAGAGAAGGGATGGTAAATTATCTTAGCAGGTAAAGGCATTTTGCACCAATTCTGATGATGATATTAGTTGGATCTATTGCAAAGAGCAACATGCTTGACAGAAATAATTGATGTCTACAAACCATCGTGTGACATCATGTGCACTGTGACATGACTTTGACAGCACTCATAATCCAAAGGGAGACAAACAAAATAAAAAAAAAAATACATGAAATTTTTTTTGTATTTTGAGACAAGTTTCTCATTGTAACAGTTCCTGTATTAAAACCCACTTTGTGGACCAAGTTGTCATCTAACTCACTAAGATCCTCCTGCTTCTGCCTCCATGTGCTGAGATTTAAGGCGTGTGCCACTATCACCTAGTTGTAATGTTTTTAAATTATTAGAATGTTTAGTAAATACAGAAAAAAAATTTATTCCTCTGTAGAATTAATATTAGTCTTTTTAATTACTTCTAATTTTCAGTTGGAGGTTTTGGCTTTAAATTCAGATGAACTCAACTGATGAAATAGGCTCTCAGTCTTCTTGCAACACCATAGAAGCCTTCTCCTTTTGAAACCGTGACCTTGAGGTTGACTTAAGCACTAGAAAAACAGAAAATCTGTGTACATCCAAGCAATACAGAGTCCTTGATAGTGATGGGGAATAGCAAACCTTAAGAGTATTTCACCTGGCAATTTAATTTATAAAGGTCCTCTTTGGGAAAGTAGAGAGAGGATATGATGTTAATTTGTGAGAGGACCCAGGGAAATGGAATAGTGAAAGTGTTCTGAGGGGAATTACGGATCCCAGACCACTCCAGTAGACTGAAAGTCCATTGGTATGACATGGGGATTAGCAATTCACAACTGAGTATCTTTGCTCATCAAATGCTTTTTATTTTCTCTAGTAATACTAAGGTCCCCATACTAATTGGGTGTTCTTCTTTTATAGAGCTCATTCTTCAGGATCCTAAAGTAGGTTCCCGATGTTTGTTGGTAGAAAAATGATTGAAAAGTTATTTAAAAGACCAATATTTTTCTACAGGTAGTAAAATATCTATTTCAAAATAATTATTTTCTCATTGTTGGATCAGAGTATATTTGTCATACTTTACTGTTCACAGAATAATTTTATCCTTTCTTCTTGAACTGTGGATCATTTCTCTTATTATTTTTCTATTTATGTATTTATTTATTCATGTATTTACTGGCTTTTTGTAAAAAGCAGGTATCTAACAGAAGGCTAAAGATTTTGCCTGAAGAAAATGGTAGCAATTTACTATTTTTTAGAGACCTAATTAATTTTTGACTTAATAGGTAAAACTATTTAAGATTTGAAATAAAAATCTAAACATTATTCCTAGACAGGCAATATTATCATTGATGTTAAATTTAATATTCCTCTACATGCCTGAATATTATGTCTCTAGTAATGTTTTTCTAAGCACAGATATGTCAGACACATGTAACAGGTACATTTTCCCAAAACCCAATTGAAAAAGCAGATCATATTTTTATATTTTTTGTGGAAAATAGACTTTTTATTCACATACTATATCGGGGTTATGGTTGCTCTTCTTGGCTCCTCTCTGCCTCCTCTCACATTTGAATACACTATTTAAATTTTTCTTGTGGGTTTTAAACTTTAGTAATTGCAATTCTGCCTTAAAGGTGAGGGTACCAGGGTAAAAGTGTTCAGACTCTCTGGACATGGACCTTTTGGAGCAGAAATCCATCTGAACTTGTGTTCATCTAAATACAGTTTACTCCATTCTCAGGATTTAAAGTGCACATCAGAAAAAAGGAAAGGAAAGACTTTGGAACCCAGATTGGGTCCTCACTTTTGTAAATAGAAAACTAAAAAGACTGATCATAAGGATAACTCTTGTAGTTTTTGTTCTATGACATAGAGATAGTTTTATAAATCATGCAGAAAAATCCTTTAAACTGCCAAAGAAGAACTAATTTGCCTTTAAAAAAGGATAACTGACTCTCAGAAATTCTATTTAGAAAAGTTCTTGGAGTAAATAGTTGAAGTTTAAGTTTGCCTGGATAGTTTAAAAGTTTCAATAAACAAAATCATTTGAAAATGAGACTATTGGAAAACATAATTTCTTTGCTTCTTGTGTGTTTACAATCTATCAAATGCCTGCTGTCAGTAGATGCAGTTATATCAAGAACATAGATGACAAATTTTGTCTAACAATATATTTTTCACATTTTGAAAACTTTGAATTGTTACAAACAGTATGGAAGCATAAATACTCACCACATAAATCCTGACCATTTTTTGTTAGTAAAGATTATGTACAATGTAGACAATCAAGTTATAAAACTACTAACCACCAAATATAATTTTGCATTGATTTAAAATGCCCTTAAATCATTAAAAAAATTAGAAAATATGTGAAAGTATTTATCAATTTATTTGATATGCCATCAAAATACATAAATATCAGTGAATGTCTGATATATTTGATATAAGCACAAGTATAGTTTGAAAAACAATGCCTATATAAATGTCAAATTATTGAGTATATGAATTTAGAGATTTACAAATTTTAGATACTTTCAAGAACATTATTTACACCAAAGTCTGAACTAAAGATTTCTTTTCTTTTTTTATTTTATTTATTTATTTATTTATTTATTTATTTATTTATTTATTTATTTATTTATTTTTTAACCAGGCTGGCCTCAAACTCACAGAGATTGGCCTGACTCTGCCTCCTACGTGCTGGGATTAAAGGCGTGTGCCACTGGCGCAGCCCTGAAGGTTTCTTTATATTTTGCTTTTCATAAACTAAGTTTACTACACTAAATACATATAATAAACTTCATGTCAAAGAATTTTACTGTAATTTTAATACAATTACTCACTATTTAAGCCAAGTTTATATATTCACTATGGTTTCATTTTAAATGGGTGTCTTTGCAGCCTTGATTTATCTTTCTCAGTTTCAATATCCGTTTGCAGTTTCTAAATCAATTGCATTTATTCCAATTTAATTATTCAACTTGCCAACAGAAATAGAGCAACATTGGTACTTTTTACCAAACTATACTTGCTGTGTCAAAATGATTGGATTCAGGAGGATCATGTCACGTGTATAAAGAGACTGATTAGATTTGGTATATTGAAGTGATATTTTGGAGTTTACAACATACATTAAATAAACACAATTTTAAGCATTTTCAGATAAATCACTATGTTTAAACTTACTATTTGTAAATAATACATGAATTCGTTTAATAATACATGATTTTAAATGTCTTAAGGGCTGCTGCATTATTAGAAACAGAGACTATCGCTTTTTCTCTTGTTACTTGCTTTTTCTAGTAAGCTATGTAAGAGTGAAGACGCCACTCTAGGATGCCGTTTACTCTACTTTCCCCATGGTCTCTTGCTATTTTCCTGTTTTCTGTGGTTACTTCAGGCTATGATGTTCAAAACTAAAGATTCTGAACAGGATCAACAAATAAGGAAAAAAAAAAAACATGTGATGTTTTTCTTTCTTGATCTGGGTTACCTCACTAAACTGGATGTTTTCGAGTTCCATCCATTTACTTAGAAACTTCACGATATTAATTATCTTTAGAGGTGACTAGTTTTCCACAGTGTGTATATACCACATTTTCCTTATTCATTCCTCGGGTGAAGGACCTTTTAGTTGTTTCTCTTTCCTACTTATTGCGAGTAAAGCAGTATCTGAGGAGTAGGATGGCCATTCCTTTGGACAAACACAAAAGAGTTGCATAGCATGGACCACATGACAAAGATGCTTTTAGCTTTTTGAATATATGTGGGTAGGTTGCCTGAATTGCCAATGAAACATAGCAACAATTTCATAAATTCATTGCATTTTCTTCATGTGCTTAACCATCTCTGGATACTTGAACACACCCATATAAACACATTAAGTTAAATAAATATTCTTTTTTTTTTTTTTTGGTTTTTCGAGACAGGGTTTCTCTGTGGTTTTGGAGCCTGTCCTGGAACTAGCTCTGTAGACCAGGCTGGTCTCGAACTCGCAGAGATCTGCCTGCCTCTGCCTCCCAAGTGCTGGGATTAAAGGCGTGCGCCACCACCGCCCGGCTAAGTTAAATATTCTTGAAGAGATATGACAGTTCTATGTACATTGCACACATTATTTATAGCAGCTAAGAAATAGGAACAACTAAGTCAATAACAACAAGTTTGAGTATGCTATATGTTGTAAGATGCAGCAATTTTAAGTTATAAGATAGTCTAATTCTTTTAATACAAAATACAATAGCAATTGAACATTTTGGTAATAATTATAATGGATATTTTTAATGGGCATACAATTTCATTTATGTTAAATTATTATTGAGGATTTCTTTAAATATAATAATTATGGTTAGCAATAAAGTACAGCTGATATTTCACTGCACATTCCAACCCTTATTAAGAGGATAAATTTCATATTGTGTTAATCCTCCTTCCCCCAAAATAAGCAAAATATATATCACAACTGAAAATAACAAGAACAAGCATGTGTCTCTTATGTTGATTTTAGTAATAATATCAGAAGGGATTCTATTCACTCCCATTCATTAAATTACACACATGAATTTCTAAAGTGCTATTTTATTTAGACCATAGATCTATAAATATTTACAAGGTGTGTGTTTAATATACAATGTCCTAGAATGATTCATACTGCTTTGACAAATATTTTTACAGCATGGTTATTTGACTGAATGAGGGAAAATTTTGATTTATTGTTAAAAAAAATTGTATTGTTTATATCATGCACTATAACTGAACTCATTTATTGAATTTATCTACTTGAGAAATGTATAGAAAGTTTAAAAATGCTAAATGCTTTAATTATGAATCAATAAAGTGTAGTCTATAAAAAACTCCATAAACCTCCAAATAATTTTATTATCTTATATTGTTGTTAAGTATAATTTTTAAATTGTGCACTCTGGTTTCCAGATAAGAATATAATATTTAATATGAATTATTATTTTGAAATGGTATTTTATACAAGTATTTTATGCTAGTTACATTTGTTTATACATATATGTTATATGTATACTAAACATGACACTACTTTTAAGTTTAAGAGATATCTTTTCATGTTTTCATATGAAATATATAATATACACATGTGTGGAGACACAGACCTGGCTTGGAGTGCAGGCTCCTTCTGGGACAGACGAGACGAATCTGGGAAACGGTTGCTTGGCAAACCAAGCATAGATGAAAGCAAACTTTCTCTGCCCATTTCTCAAACCTTCTGTCGGAATCTATACCCTGGATAAGGAAGTGGCCTTTGAGCTCAGTTCTTAATGCTCTACCAGTTACAAAGAAGTGCTTTGCTTCTGTATACATGTTGCCTTGTTTCTATGTACTTCTTTTCATTTTTATTACTGTTATTAATTGAGGTATTGTTTCTCACAAGGTAAGGCAAGAGTTTCTCTTGATCGTGTATGTGAGTTAAGGGGGAGGGTCAGAGTTGAGGTAATGCTTTCTAGTCTGTATAAAAAGCTATACAAAATAAAGCTTGTTATGCAGTTGTTCACACTCTGCATCTACTGTGTCCTGATTTGCGCGAGACCCTTAGCCAGGGACTCCAAAGCACTAGACGTTGACATACCTGCATAATATTAAGGCAAATACTCACATTTGTGTATATTAAACTATTTATGATAATTTTATTGAACAATCACAGTCTCTTATTTTAGTTTTGTTCATATCTTTGTTCATTAATTTTCATAAATATTTACCGTTTGATATTTATTTAGACCCAATGTGTATATTTGTGATAGTCTTTCCAAATTCTAATAGTGGAATCAAACATTTTCAGGGATATGATTAATATTTTATGCTAATTTCTGTTGTACATGACCAGAAAAACATATCTTATGTATTTTTAAATCACCTTCAGTATTAAAAATTATGTATTCCTGTCTGTCTGAATTTGATCATTTTTTTATTTTAGTCAGAATCTGTTGATACAACGCTTTTTTACTGTTAAAATAGTACCACATGATTTAAAATACATGCATTTTAAATATAGCGTATGATATACGATATACCGGCATCTTTCATTGAATAGGTTTCTAAGACTTTAGCCTTAGAGTAAAATAAAACTATTTGTTATCTGAACCTTCAGACTCATGGCACAGCTATCTGAGCCTGAGCTTCACATTCTTTGGCTGGCTAGTGTCCATAGGTATACAAACCAATAAACCAATTTCTCTAATTTATTCTTCCTTTTCTTCTTCTTCTTCTTCTTCTTCTTCTTCTTCTTCTTCTTCTTCTTCTTCTTCTTCTTCTTCTTCTTCTTCTTCTTCTTCTTCTTCTCCTCCTCCTCCTCCTCCTCCTCCTCCTCCTCCTCCTCCTTCTTCTTCTTCTTCTTCTTCCTCTTTTTGATTTTTTCTCCTCTTCTTTCCTCTCTTTTCTTGTGCCTATTCCACATCATCCTACTACTTTTCATTTAGCAGAGTTTGGGTCGAACTCATTATATTCAGCTTCTGCTCATAACAGTCAATTTTTGCTTTGTTTGCTTTGGTTTGTCTTCTTTTAAGACAGGGTTTCTCTGTGTTGTGTAGCCATGTTTGTCCTTGAATTCACTCTGTAGATGAGGCTGACTTTTGAACCCACAGAGACATCTGCATCCAATATGCTAGGATTAAAGAAATGTACCACCACCACTTGGTGTGTCAGTTTCTTATATCTTTCTCTTTTGTGTTCTTATCCTTTCATTAATACATTTTGTTATCTCAGTTCTACATAGGAACATATCAATATTTCATCTTTTTGACATATATGATCAATTACATTAGTTTGCTTCCCTGGAGAATGTTAATAAGTACACTTGTTCTCATGTAAGAACAACTAGACACACAGTGCAAATGAAACACTAGATTTTATAGAGGTACCTATCTTTAGAGTCAGATGGTAAGATTAATTGAACTATATCATGAGTGTAAAAAATAATAAAATTCTATTAGTTCTAAAATATTCAAATGGGGCTGAAGATCTGAGAGATTTCAGATCAGTAGAGAAAACCAATCCTCCAACTAATTAGCTTCAATAAAGAGAGAAACCTATAGGTAGATAGGAAATACCCAAAGGAAATAAAGCAATTTAAATGTATCATTGATTAAAATATCCTACTTTATTTTTCATGTGAGTGTGACACTTCATTAAAATTAAACTTTCCCAAGAATTAGTGTGAAAGGAACGTAGCTATGTTGTTTATTTTTATCTAGATATTTGGCAGGTAATCAATCACAAAATGTCTGCTAAATGCTGGATACTGTATGCAAGACAATATGTTAGATAAAGACCCAAACTTCAGCAGAATTAAAGAAAAGTTATAGTAAAATCTTAACTTTAAAACTGAAGGTAAAATATTTCATTAGGTTTAATCCCAAAATATCATGATACATGAAGCTTCAGTGTTAAGTCTCTCAGTCACTGAAAAACCTGTGGATCTTCAACATGCGAGATGAAAGTTTAATTACATGGAATCTAATGTAAAGGAGCGAGTAATGGTTTTAAGGACAAAGCTATCAGAGTACAGGACAGGACAAAAGGAGTAAAATGAGAACATATAATATCCTGAAACAACATGCTGGGTGTGAATACAGTATTTCCTCAATATAACTATATATCCATTAGACAGATTTTGAATGCCTGGTACAAGGATGTCCCTACATATCAGGAAGATGATGCACATATCAGGAAGATGATGCATCGGGTGTAGAAGAAAAAGTATATAATTTTTTCAATTTATAACAGACCTTTTTCTATACACTATGGTTTTGGCATTTTATTGAATACAATTTTATTCACTCAATAGATTATAGATTTTTTTTCTCAGAGATAATAGTCTCTCTGTCCCTTTGATAGTGCTTGTCACTCCACCCAATGAGCAATGTTTGAGGAAAATATTTTCATATTGATCAAAATCATACACAGGGATTTTCCAAAAGAATTTCAAAGAAAAATTTGATTCACTAAATAAAAGGAGACAAAATATTTTTGTCTCATTCAAATTTCAGCAACATATATTTCTAGATATATTCTTTATTAGAAATTTCCTGTAGTATCCGATTGCCTTGAACAAACCTAGTAATAATTTGATATTTGTCAATATGCTTAGTTTTCAAACCTACTCATATAAATATACAGTTCATTAGAAGAAATCCTCTGTTATCTATTTCTCTACTACATAATATAACCTTTATTTTATTTCTTTGACAAAAGCCTTTTAGTGAATAAATTCATTTTCTACCAGGTGTATAGTATTTGCTTGTAATTTAAAATTTGTGAGATAGAGGCACACAGATTAAAATTTAGAAATCTTCCTTGGCTTAATAATGAATAAACTTAAGCCTAAGCTACATGAGAGTCTATCTCAGTACAAGAAAATAAAACTACCCAACTATGCAAACAAACAAATTCTCTGAATTTTCCTATGCCAACACCACTGATGCAGGTGTTTTTTTTTTTTTTTAAATAAAAAAAACAAGTAGGTTCCTGACAATAATAGATTGGGTTCATAAAAATAAATAACACTATGATCTGGAAACAAACAGGCAAAAAACAACTCATTAAGCTGGATAAATGAACTCATGTAATTGGCGTGTCCTATCATATGCCTTCCTCTGAGGACCTGCAAATGTTTTTATGCTTTAAGAATACTGTGTAGAATGATTAGGCATCTCTCGGGTATATTCTCAAGAGTGGAATAGAAAACACTTTACTGAGTAAGAAAACCCAGACTCAAAAAGAGGAATATGGTATGTACTCACTCATAAGTGGATTCTAGCCATAAACAAAGGACATTGAGCCTATAGTTCGTGATCCCAGACAAGCTAAATAAGAAGGTGAATTCAAAGAAAAACATATAATTATCCTCCTGGATATTGGAAGTAAACAAGATCGCTGGGCAAACGTTGGGAGCAAGGGGGTGTGTGTGCTTGGGTTGAGGGGAAGGGGAGATGGGGAGAGAGAAGGGAGAAGGGGAAGATTGGGGAGAGTTTGGGGAAATGGGATGGTTGAGATGGAGGAAGGGTGGATATGGGAGCAGGGAAAAAGATACCTTAACTAAGAGAACCATTTTAGGGTTGGCAAGAGACTTGGCTCTAGAGGGGTTCCCAGGTGTCCTAGGAGATGTCCCTAGCTAGTTCCTTGGGCAGCAGAGGAGAGGGTGTCTGAACTGGTCTTTTCCCATAGCCACACTGATGAATATCTTACATATCACTATAGAACCTTCATCTTGCGAGGGATGGAGATAGAGACAGAGACCCACATTGGAGCACTGGACTGAGCTCCCAAATCCCAGATGAAGAGCAGGAGGAAGAACATGAGCAAGGAAGTCAGAACCGCAAGGGGTGCGTCCACCCAGGGAGACGATGGGTCTGATTTAATGGGAGATCACCAAGGCCAGCTGGACAAGGTCTGAACGAGCATGTGATCAAACCGGACTCTCTGAATGTGACTGACAATGAGGACGAACTGAGAAGCCAATGATAATGACACTGGATTTTGATTCTAGTGCATGTACTGGCTTTTTAGGAGCCTAGTCTGTTTGGATGTTCACCTTCCTAGACCTGGATTGAGGGGTGGGGGGGCCTTGGACTTCCCACAAGGCAGGGCACCCTGACTTCTCTTATGTCTGGAGAGCGAAGGGGAGGGGGATGTGGGGGAGTGGGAGGGAAATGGGAGGATGGGAGGAGGTGGAAATTTTAAATAAATAAATAAATAAACAAACAAACAAATAAATAAATAAATAAATACTGTGCAGAATAATACAAGCAAAAATAAGTGCAGAAAAAGTTTCTGATTCCCTTTTAAATTTGTATAATAGAATTACAACACTATTTCTGAAGGCATTGTATTGTGAGTGCATGTATCATACTGGGACATATGACTCAACTCTCCATCTGGACGAATCTACAGTGTTACCTCATTTATTCCCAATTTCTGTCTAGATAAACTTCAAAAAAGAGGAAACAGGGATTACTCAGCACTCAGGAATACTGTTCCCTCCAAAAACTTTCATTTTCTGGATTATTTTCTTTCTTTACTGGACTATGTTGTTTTATATTGTATGTAGCCTTCCTTGTCATAATGTTGTTTATTACTATAGAAATTCTAAAATGTATGTATAACTCATAAAATTTACTTTTCAAGTGTACTATAACTTAGTATAGCTTCTATTCATGTTTATTAGGTTCACTTATTATTATTATTATTATTATTACTATTACCATTATTGGAATTTTTAAAAGTTCTCTTTGTCAAAACTTAGGTGTTCGTAGCTGTGAAGATTAATGTCAGTGTCTTCAATTGCATTCCATTGGTTCATGTGTCTGCTTTTATGCCAATACCAAGCTGTTTTTATAACTATGGCTCTACAGTAGAACTTAAAGTCAAGGATGGTGATGTTCCTAGAATTTCCTTTCTTGTACAGGATTATTTTGACTATTGTGGGTTTTTGTTTTTCTATATGAAGTTGAGTATTTTTTCTTTTAAGATCTGTGAAAAATTGTGTTGGGATTTTAATGTGGATTTCATTGAATCTGTATATTTCTTCTGATAAGATTGACATTTTTATTATATCAATCCTACCTATTCAATAGCGTGGAAGATCTTCCCATTTTTGTGTATCTTCTTTAATTTCTTTTTTCAAGTGTTTAAAGTTCTTGTTATACGGGTCTTTCACTTGTTCGGTTAGAGCTACCCCAAGATATTTAATATTTTTGGCATTTATGAAGGGTGATGTTTCTCTGATTTCTTTCTCAGTCTGTTTATCATTTCTATATAGGAGGGCTGTTGAATTTTTTGGTTAATTTTGTGTCCTGCAACATTACTCAAAGTGTTTATCAGCTTTATAAGTTCCATGGTAGAATTTTTGGGGTGCTTATGTACAACTCATATCTTAATCTTGTCGATTATAGTATCTATCATATCATCTTCAAATAGCATATTTGACTTCTTTCTTTCCAATTTGTATCCCCTAAAAAATAAAATAAAAGTTCTCTATAAGTGTGAAGCCATGTCTGATAACAGAAGCATTGTTAACTACTCAGGGATAAAGAATCTGGGATCTTGAAAAAGAACTGATGAACACTACTTTACTAAACCGGCATAAACCCAACTACATTATAAAAATTTGTCCTTATTTATAAGTTTTGCCACATCTCATCAAGGAACCATCTCTTTGCAACATAGACTAATACAGAAAACCATAACCAATGAAAATGCAGACTGCTGGATTCCAGTCCCAATGGATACATTTACAAAAAAAAAAAAAAATTGCCCTAAAGCTTGGGAACACTGTAGAACAAGGGGAACATTTTAACAGCCAAATGATCATTGAGTTTGCTGTGAGACTTTGTCTCCTGGTATGTATCAGGAGTTACATCCTTAAATTCTTACCAACACAGCCACTCAAGTATGAACTAAACGAGGAAAACAATAATAGATATGCATAATTGAATAGAGAATAGCCCATAAAACCTCAATCTTAAACAAAGAACTGTAGAAAACTAAGGAAAACTAAGAGCAGGAAATATAATGTTACATTCGAAAGAGCATACCAATTGGTTATCCATTGCCAAATGAAGAGCCATAAATACATATGATTAGAAATCATAATACAAACTGAGCAGGTTGTATTTATGCATGTGGGACTCCATATGCATATCCATATATTTAAGTAATTATATTTGATATTTAATTTCTTTAATGTAATAGTAAATATAATTTAACAACATTTAATAAAATGGAGTCTATTAGAACACACAGCTCTAAATTAGATGTCTCTATAAAATCCCTCCCCTGAGAGCTCAGGGAACCCCACAAAAGAGAAGGCAGTAAAAGTAAGGGAGAGAAAGGAGAAGGAGAACACCACGAGAATAAGACCCTCTAAAACAACTGAGCAAAGCTCAGATGAAATATCATACTGAAGCAGCAAGTACAAGGCCTACATGGGTCTACACCAGGTTCTCTGTTTATATTCTTTATCTTTTATTTTAATACTTTTATGGAATTCCTGAATATATAAGTGAGTGGATCTCAGATTCTTGTGCTTTCTCTTGAGGCTTTCTTATTTTTCTGTTGTCTTAGCTTATCCAAGTTCAACATAATGGTTTTTGTGTTTTGTAATATATTTTATTTTGCTATGTTTTGCTGTTATCACTTACAGGCTAGTTTTTTTTCTAGTGAGAGACAGAAAAGGGGTTTGTCCTGTTGGAATAGGAGTTGGATAGGAACTAAGAGCAGTAGAGGGATTGGAAGCTATATTCATATTATATTGTATGAGAAAAAACTTTTCATTTAGTAAAAAGGAAAAATTAATAAAAACTAGTATAAAGACTAATTGATGGCAATAAAATAATATATGTGGGGTGAAAGAAGAGGGAAGGGAAATGATATTATTGTATTATTATCTTCAAAATAATACAATATTTTTAAAAGAAAAAATGTTTTTCCTTGATATAGAATTACATCACTTTCCTATTTCTATTCCCATTATAGCCCAATCCATCTCTACCCTCCTTTTCCCTCCCTTCTCAAATTTATAGCATCTTTGTCTTTGATTGTGTACATGTGTGAATAACTAAATACAAATGCTACCAACATACTGATTCCATTTTTGACTTTTGTATGTTTACGGTTTCAAGGATGACTACTCTACAATTCATAACAAATAAGGGAACAATGTAAAAAGATGCAAATATAAAACAATTTTTAGAAGTTAAATTTGTTAAGATTTTTTAAAACTATGCTTTAATTATATCTAAGGCTTATTCAACCAGAAAACAAATATTTTTTTTTTCAAAATTTATTCTAGAAACTGATTATATTTCATATTTTATATCAAGGACACTGATATATTTAGAATTTTATTTTTACGTCCATGTGAATATCTAGTTGTTCTGTTTCTTTCTTTTTTGTCTTCATAGAATGACTCTTCCATTTTAGGGTTGGCAAGCGACTTGACTCTAGAGGGGTTTCCAGGTGTCCAAGGAGATGTCCCCAGCTTATTCCTTGGTCAGCAGAGGAGAGGATGCCTGAACTGGCCTTATCTCATAGCCACACTGATGAATATTTTGCATATCACCAAAGAACCTTCATCCAGTGATGAATGGAGATAGAGACAGAGACCCACATTCGAACACTGAACTGAGCTCCCAAGGTCCAAATGAGGAACAGAAGGAGGGAGAACATGAGTAAGGAAGTCAGGACCGCGAGGGGTGCTTTCACCCATGGAGATGGTGGGTCTGATTTAATGGGAGCTCACCAAGGCCAGCTGGACTGTGACTTAACAAGCATGTGATCAAACCGGACTCTCTCAATATGGCGGACAATGAGGGCTGACTGAGAAGACAAGGACAGTGGCACTGGGTTTTGATTCTACTGCATGTACTGGCTTTGTGGAAACCTAGTCTGTTTGGATGCTCACCTTCCTGGACCTGGATGGAAGGGGGAGGACCTTGGACTTCCCACAGGTCAGGGAACCCTGACTGCTCTTAGGATTGGAGAGGGAGGGGAAGGGGCAGGGGAAGTGGGGGAAGTGGAAGAGAAATAGGAAGAGGGGAGGAGGTGGAAATTTTTAATAAATAAATAAATAAATAAACAAACAAATAAATAAATAAATAAAAGAAATAACTCTACCGAAGTGCCAATCAATGTTTGAAGATGCAAGTAAACTATCTCCTCTCTATTCCTGACAACTGTCAGGAATATATATTTATTTAATATTGTACTCATTTTACTTAATGAAACTTTGTAATATTTTGGATCATCTAACATGATCAGAAGGCAATTTTAACATTTTTCAGTATTGTTTTGGCCTCACTAAAAATATATTAGTCTCAGTAATTTTGTTTCAAAGAAATGATGGGAAGGAGTGGTCTTCCTACCAGTACTTTAGGTTTCTTGGGGGGTGGGTTTCATGTTGTTGTCTTGCTTTTTACTATGTTTGTATGTGGGTGTGGGTGTGCTTATGTGTCTGTCTGTATACACGTTAAAACGCGCTGTCACCATATAAATTTCTGAGAGAAGATTCATGTGGGGTATAAGGCATTAAAATGCTCTATTATTTTTTTCCTTGTCCTCATTTAATGATGATTAATGTTTGCTTTTTTCCCCTGAATTCTTCTTGTTGACATTTATCACCACATGCCACTTCAACTAGAAACAGTGTCATGCTTTTGTCTGGAAATGCTTAACTGGTTTTGAGAAACTGTGTATTACCAGATTGTTCCGTGTTTTTCAGTCTTGTTATTGTTCTTGTTAAAGTGGCAATAGTGCTTCAATCTTTCTTTGTACATTTTACATTACTGCTTAAGTTATGCGCATAGATCTTTGCTTATACTTTAAAGATTTATTCAGATTGTATTTGTCATTGTTTAATGCAGTTCTGCAAGTTTGCTCAATTTAGTCTTGATCATCAACCAAGTTCATACTAAGATGTGTTGACAAGCTGTGATCTCTGAAAGTACTTCATGTCATTTGGTTATTTCTCTTGAAAATCAGGTTCATAGACATCTTTCACACTTTTTTTCCTGTTGATTTGATTTTCCCCAAATCTAGGCAGAACACAATGAGAATACCCCCAAACCGCCCCTTTGCAAAATCATCTTCATCCTCCCAGTGTTATTTTTCTTTAGTTGCCCATTTCTACACCTCTGTGAACTCGCGAAGACTAGAACAGTGTCAAATGACACCAAAGGTCACCTTGGCTAGACCAGTGAGGGAATATTTGCCCATTTTAAGAACCATGGTCTACTTTCCCTGAATTTAACCAAGGTACAATTAACCAATGCTGTATGTTAATGAGCAGAATTCAATATTTAACTTTGATTTGGATATTTATACTACAAATGGTTAACATTATTGTTGCAAATAACATTGACAATTTAATATAACTAATATCTTATAATTATAAAACTGAGTAAAATTTTATTAATAGGAATGTAACATTAATATTTCTACCATACACCTAATTAGTAATACTAAAGAAGCAATTCATCCCATTTTCTTTCCTATTAGATTTTATTGTCAAAATTAAGCTGCTCTTTCAAATCCATAAAAGTCCATCTGTCTTAAGTCTCTCTGCAGGCACATCTTTTCCTTAAGGTCATTTTATGAATTGACAATTAACCTAAATATAAGTATCTCACAGTAAAGTTCTTTTTGACATATCAAATTAAAATAAAAAACATTCATTTATAGATCTCAAGAGATGTGCCTTAAAATTATGTAATTACCATTTCGATTTTAATGCCGTTGCCATAGTTTTTCCCAAAGTAATTTGGTGACTAGAAGCAGAATTTTACTATTTTTATTTTATTTTTTTAAAATTTTTTTCGTTGAAGTGAGGTTCCATTATTCATCATTGGCTTACTTTTACACACTGTGTTGCAGAGCAGACTGGACTTCTGTTCACAGAAATCTACCTGGCTGTGTCTTCTGAGTGCTGGGCTTAAATTTAAGTGCTTAAAATCCTAACCACATGCTGTGTCTATAGATGACACTACACTATTTGTATCAATATGTATTACCAAATGCTAGTAAACACATGTTGTTTCACAAAAAATTACTGATTCTAGAAATAAATATACAGTAATTTATTCTTATAAAGCAAGGTCTTTACATTAAAAAAAAAAAAAACAAGATCTAGTATCCTAGGAATGAAAAGGGTTCAGTAAATATAGCAAACATTACAGCATAGAAAATGCACTTAAATGCCCCTCCAGCGTACATCTCTCCTAATTCAAGACCTATAGTGAATTAATGAATTCAGGTACTATATAATCACATTAAACTATAGTTTTCCATTGGAAAAAAATGATGTTTAAATCTACATTTTATTCTTTATACAACTTTAAGTATACCACATTTCTGATTATCATACATAGTTTATTTTCCATTTGTTTTACCTTCTTATAATTATAAGACTTAGTATGAAGCATCTTTTCATGAACTTTTCATTAAATGTGATGAACTATATTCATGTTGTTAAAGCATTTATAACTGAAAACATTGCTGAATAATATTACATTTCATTGGATATTTTACAGTTTAGTTTTCTGCCTACTTATATATTAGAAACTGGGGCATTTCCAACTCAAGATTAATGAGGTTATGCATGCATACATATATAAATATGTATGTGTGTGTGTTGTGTAAATGCCCAAATAGATTGATTTCTCACATGATTTGTATATTTTTAACCTCATCAATAAATGTTAAATGCCTTTCCCTAGATATTTTATCATATTATCATTGTGTATACTGAGAACCTCTAAATGTTCACATTTCTTTTGTACTATAGTGTGTATATTATAATGTATATAACAAGATTTTAAATAATATATCATGAAATATACATAACTTTCATTTCAATGAGATTCATGCTACTGTGTATGTTTATGCTACTTAGACATGCATTATGCGTTTTGCTCGAAATTCCATTTAAGTTTTTGTTTGTTTTGTTTACCACATTTATCTCTCTTCAGAATATTTACCCATAGCTTCACATGACCATGAAAAATGCTTTGTTATACTCTGATCCTTTGGAGTAGGGAATCACTGTTTTCCATATTTAGCTCCTAATATTTGTCAAAGTCTATTTGAATCTTTCTCTTGAAATTGTCACCAACTGAAAATCAGACCTTCGTGAAGGAAAAGGACTTCATCAAGGAATTGTTTGATGTATGGATTGTCTGCACCTAGCTGTTCTACTTTATGGCAGCTCGAAGAGACATTCCTAGTTCCAATGCCCCCACACCACAATCCCTAAAGGCCTGTGTTATAATTGCCTCCTTGTTAGACTTTTCCCAAAGAAAATTCTGCTTTCTTTTCAACTTTAGAAATGTTCATTGCAATATTATTAAAGAATAAAATTTCGGCACATATGTGACTGACTTGTGTACCCTCCATGGAAACATCATTATGAGAATTGGTAGCAGGAATGGTATGAGAAGCTCTGTTCTAAACCAATTTAGGAAGCTAAATTACTTAGTTGTTAGCTAGGAAACAAGACTGTGTGTTATGATAGCAATTACAGTATGCAGGTGGTTTCAAATAGCTAAGAATGAATCTAAAACATTTTGGTAGTATCAAGTTCAAATAGGATATTGAAAGGTAAGTACTAATGGTTGTCATATATTGTATATCTGAGAAATATAGCTGCAAAATTAAAGACTTATGCATTCTTTTCATAAATATAAATAATGATGTAAAGAAAATGCTTTTTATAAGCCATATTGTTTTGAAAATTATGTGAAATCAAAGGTAAGCTTTGATAGAAAAAATCTTTTTCCTTAAGCAAGATTGGCTACAAAAAAACTACAGTTTTTAGAATGTTTTCCAAGGAATGGATATGGAATATATTCCCAGATGTAAAATCTCCAACTATTATTTGTCTTATTAAACACAGGTTTGCAAATAAGTATACGATAACCCACCAATATTTGCTTACCTATATCAAAGACGTGTTCCCCGTTTTCACATTTTAGGTACTTTGTTTTTGAAATCATAATTTCCAGAAGAGGAATGTTTCCAAGAGTGACACATCAGATTTAATTTTGCAGCCACCAACAGACCAATACCAGCTGTTTGACTGCTTGAAGTGAGAACACAGTAAGCACTGGGGAAGTCACCATCTGGATGGTAAATGACCCTGAGCAGTTGGGATTAGCGTGGGCTACTGCTGCTCTGTGGGAGTAGAGAGTACAATAGGTGCCTGCTCTTCCCCTGCCCCGAAGTTAGCTTTACCTGATTGTTATGGAAAATGAACAAAAAGTCATGCCCTAAGAGGAGACACAGACCGTCACTCAAAACACTCCAACAGTTAAATAAGTGAATATTCTGAACATATATCCCTATTTTGCAAGTCTTTATAAATGAAGCTCTATGATGACATATTGAAATGGAAAGTTTTTATAATATCCCAAATGGTATCAGGTAAATTATAATGGTGTTGCCTTGATGGAGGAAGTATGTCACTTGGGGTGGGAGGGCTTGAAGTTCTCTTTTGCTCAAGCTGCTCTCAGTGTCATTGTCAGTGGACTTCCAGTTGCCTGAAAGGTATAGGATTTTCAGCTACTCCTGCAGCACCATTGTCTGTCATCCTGCCACCATACTCTCCACCATGATGATAATGGACTAAACCCCTGAAACTGTAAGCAAGACCATTCAATCAGTAATTTTCCTTTATAAGAGTTGCCGTGGTCATGGTGTCTCTTCATAGCAATAAAAACCTAACAAAAAGTGTAACCAACCACGCATTCCCTTTACTTTTGTAAGATATTTAAGGGTAAAATATTTGATAAAATGTAAGTCTTTTATTACAAATCATTTTAAAAGCAAATATTTCATTTTCTTTTAATTACCCTACAAAATTAACTAACATTAATCAAAGTGTCAACAAATTCTATGATTTATTTATTATTTTTCCTTCAGTTCTTTTCACAATTCAGAACTGCAGCTGGTCTTTGGAAACCATTGTCCTCTGAAGATGATATTTAAAGGGGGAACTTAGAAAATGGTGTCTAAGTGTGCATCCTTGAGTCTCCCTACTCTCTTTCTATGCATCAGTTTCAAATAATTCCTCAGGGCAGAGTGAAATAGATTGCTTACTTGGCATCTTTTCTAATAATGAAAGATTTTTGAGCAAGTGGTTTCCATGTCTGCTCCCTCACACTCGTAAGAAGTTCTGCATAGGCCACCTTCCATGTAGGCTAATTCTTTATCTGTTATTTCATTTATGGAGTAGAGACCATAAGAGAAACTGTTGAATTTCAGTGTCATGAGCATTTGTACAGCTTAATTCCTGCATAAGAAGCAAGTCCCATTCAGCTACTGCATTGATGAGAAAATGGTTTTGTTCTCCTTTGAAATATATGCCATTCAATAAAATTCTAATTAACTAGAATTAACCAGGATTGCCAAATAAATACATGGGTTCCCTTGGACCTTTTATGTAGGCCCCAACATCAAAACTATTTTCCCTTAACTTGACCTGTATGGAGGCATGAGAAATAACGAGACACAGTTCACACAGCCATATCGGAAGGGCATCTCAGGCTTCCTCCATTCCTGAAGATCTACCCACGTTTGTTATATGAAACACCTTTTATCTCCCAGGTAAACCAAGGTGGATACTCATTAATATTCTCTTTCCTGGGGATGCGGGGCTAGCTGAACACCTGCATCTTAAGTCACCAGCTTTGGAGGCGAGCTACCTTTTAACAAAGGAGAAGGAGTCAGACATCATGGCCTTTGTTAGGTAGCTATCTTGCTTGTTTGGCAGGATAGCAGCTGCCTACTGGCCAGTGAGCCTGCCTATAAATATTTTGTATGAAATATGGGTCCACAGCCACGTCCTCAATTAAGAGTGATTCTCAGGTGTCTACTAAGTGTTAGTTTTGTCTGCTTAGTGCACTTAAATCACAGAAAAAATTTACCTACATTTATACACATTACCTACTAGTTTGACTCCAGCACCTCACCTTCACTCTAGAAACAGCATTGTATTCTGCCATAAGATTTAATTAAATTCATACAACTTATACCTTGAGAAACTGAAGGTGTCTTTATTTTTAAGATTTTATTTGTAATTGTGTGTACAGATACTAGGTATAATTTTAGGTACATATAAGTGGCTCTAGAGCATTATAACTGTGGGTATATGCATGTAAGTACAGGTGTCTTTGGAAGTCAGAGGGGTCAAATAGCTTTATCCCCTTAGAGTTAGAGTCACAGGCAGTAACTGTCACTGGGCATGAGTAATGCTAATAGAACTCTAGTCCTCTGCAAGTGCCATATACACTCTGAGAAGATAAGACATCTTTCTGTTCCCTATAATACAGTGAGAATCTTCATTCATGATGGGATTTTGTACTTCTGACTATTCTCCAGAACATTAGAACTGTGTATGAGATGATGAATATAAAGAGAAGCATTCATATGCATATAGTAGAAACATCAAGATAGCTTGAACATTCCTTAAGGAATTATAATATTTTATATTAATAAAATTACAGATATTACACACACACATAAAATGAAATTAAGCAATTTTGGTTAACAATGTCACCATAGACTATCTATAAAAATCCCATTTTATGTTTAAAGATCTCCTTTTGAGTTTTCTAATTGTCGATCAGAGTACAAAAGACTCATTAAACAGTACTAGCTATTGCTCTTGTCTGTCTCCATTCAGTTTAAGGTAAATCTTAATGATGAGGACATCATGTACTTCGAGAGAACTTGGATTATTCAAGGTCAGCCTGACTCGAAAGCCTCATCCCTGAATACTATGTATCATAGTAGCAGGAGGTGCTACAGAGGCTACACATGGAGAAAAACAAGCACTAGTCCTACCAGCTCTAACACCTATGAACACAACAATAATCAGTATGGCTAGATATTTTTTAAGGTGCAATAGTGGCATTTTGTTGCATGACATAAATTTTCCTGGGAGATGCTATACATACATCTACTCTTCCCACATAGGGATTTCACAACATAGCTCTGAAGCTCAACTTGGTGAGACAATAAGTTGTGTTAGGGTTACCCCCAGGCAAATGAATGAGGGATTGCTTTTAAGAGCAGAAATTACTCAAAGACACTTGTTTTATCAGAGCCTACCTCAGCATGAGTGACAGCTCACTAAGTTAGGTTATTGGAGCATAGTTCACAGCTTGCAAATGAGAAGGCTTGGGGTGGGGCAGAGCAGGAAACCAGAGCTTTGACAAAGACCAGAATGGGACAGAGCTGAGCAATCAGGTCTCATGAAAACCTCAACTTGTGGGTGACCATCAGCAAGCATCCCCACAAGCCCTTCAGTTAGCTCCGCTGGCATCCAAAGCCCCGAAACTAGCTCAACAGACAACACCCTGACTTCTGCAGACTAAAGATAGCTTTCCCTACCTGGATGTTGGAAGGTCCCTAACCACTAGGACCTTCCACCAATCATCCCCCACACTAATCTTTCCTTCATCAATCAGTCCCTGATTAATCCTCCTCTCTGGAATTCTTCTAACTCTGCTTAAAAGAAGCGTGTGACCTTCTCTGGGGATCACCAATTGCCACCCCATCATTGGAATTAATAAAACACTCTTGTAATTGCTTAAGTGATTGTTGGTCTTCTATGGGAGCAGCGTCTCTTGAACCCTAACAGCAGGCAGCTCAGCAGTAGAGAGTGCACTTTCCAAATGATTCATTTGGTATAAAACTCTTTTAGGTAACTCAGCTTGTTTTTGCTTCAGTGATCCAGTTAACTAGTCTGGCCTCAGCATTTTCTTAGCAGATTGTTTTTAATGAGTCTTTTGAAAGTCTCTCTTGTCTGAAAGGGATTCTTAGCTTATTTATTGCTTATTCTGGCAGGGAGGGGCATAGTGAATATGGCCAGTTTCAGGGATTTCCTGAAACTATTCTGAATTGTTTACCAACTCTTTAAGGAACTTCCCCACAGGACTGAATGTTCTACTCTTAGAGGAAACTGTTATACCATAAATCATATTATCTAAGGTAAAGTTGTTTTTGCTTTGACAAAACACCACTTCCAAAATCACCTGAGACATGAATTCATTTATTTTATCTTACACTTCAAGGTGATAGTACATCACTAAGGTAAGTCACAACAGGAACAGGAGGCAGAAACTGAAGCGTAATACCTGCTACTTTTTATACAAATTATTATTAACCAAACATGACTTTTAAAATCTGAAAACAAGGTTAATTTTTTTCTGTCTGTGTATTTTTCCTAAAGACTGCTATGTGCACTGGGTGTGTGTATGGTTACCACAGAGGTCATAGGAGGATATCAGATCCGCTGAAACTAGAGTAAAGTATGATTTTATGAGTGACTAGTGAGTATGTGTCTTCTGCAAGAGTAGCAAGTGGTTTCAATTGCTGAGTAATTGTTCAGGCCCTATGTTTTATGTTTAAGTAGATGAATAATCAGGGCATTTTATTTCTGAGAACACGTAGTTGAAACCATGTTTCTGACTAATATCATATGTTTTTCCTCACTGAGTTAAGTAATGAGATGGAAGTATTAATCATGAAGGGAACAATTTTTAAAAAAAAAATGAAGTTTATAGTATAAATTGTTATTTTAAAGAAAGTCCTGAACCTGATAAATTTACCTTTAATCTAAAAGAATGAATGACAAAGAATCTATGGTTCTGAGAAGATTAGATTGCAAAACTGCAAAGGTTGGCTTGAAAATACATGTTCAATTATTGTAGCTTAAATCCCAATATATAACATGAGGATGTGTTTGGAAGATTTGGTATGAAACATAGGAATGATAGAACACATGTTTGATTGAGGCTATATGCTATACTACACTGTATTTATGTATGTTTTGAAATATTTATAATTTTTACTACCTTCAGATGTATTAAGTTGTAATAGGCTAACCTAAGAAATTAATTTATACATGACTGAGACTACTCATCTCTAATACTATGAATGGAGCTCAGGAGTGCTCAACAACCAAAAACTTTGTGACTCTCATTATCTAAGACATAAGTAGAAATATGTAAAAACCACTGAATTAAAATATTGAAATGAATATAATTTGTAAAACATTTTGTTCTTATGTCCAGGAAAATTAATAGGGGCTTATCCACACAAGAATGAAGGAATGCATCTCATCATAGTCAGGAAAGAAGAAATGGGCCCTTACAATCAATACACCTCAAAAACATGTTAATGGCATATAAATAAGTCATCCAAAATTAGGATGATGTCAAAGTATTAAGTATACTCTAAATTTTAATATTTTTATTACTATTTTATAAGTAGAAACATACAGGTTTAAGGTTGCATTACTTTGTATACATTTAACTTCTTTCTGTAGGAATGGCATGATACTATTCTGAGAAAAAACAAATTACTATTTGTGTTAATTTCCAAAAACTTAAATTTCTTGTTGAGAATATTCTAAATATTCTTGTAATTTTCAAGCATATTGAAGGATTGTTTGGATTAATAAATTATTAATTTTTTCTATCTGGAAGCAAAATTAGATGCGAAATAAGAGATTAATCAATTCAAAAGCTATAAAATAAGAGCATATGAATGTGCTGCTGTTGATGCTTTTTCCCCATGGTATTTGCAGTTTATTTAAGAGTAAGTATAATAAATCTAACTACCATAAATATGAATATTTAAAAGTAGTTTTACTAAAGAATCTTGGGCATAGTGTTAGATAATAAGCAGTGGCCACATAGTACCCTGTATCATACCTGTTCTCTTTAGAACACAATAAGCAAAGTAAAATGCGGTAGGGATGTCTATCGCGCACTGCGCCCCGGTGTCTGCGCTCTTTGCGCTAGCACCCAGTTCGAGAGCTTCAGACACAGACACACACAGAGAGAAAGCGACACGGGTTATCCTTGAATTCCCCAAGAATGCCCCCTTTATTGTGTTCAGGGGCAGATTATATAGAGATAGCCACGCCCCAGCCAAACCCACCAGAAACCACTCTCCTGCCATCAGGAACTCCTGAAGGTCTCGTGATCAGAGCAGCTGTAGGCACTCAGATCAGGGGATTACAAGAAATTCAGGAGCTGGGGTCTCACTGCTCTCAACAGCTGTCTTTGCCACTATTTATAGTGATGAGAGCCTGTTCTTCATAATTTCTTTTGTTCTGGTTTATATACTTATTTTTATATTCTGTCTCACTGTCCTGTGAAAGCCTTTGAGAGTGTGTTTTAACATTAAAATCAGACAGTGCTATTGATATCTGAAGTCATTCTTGTATGTGAATGCCTTTCCATGTTATAAAAATAATGATTCCAGCCGGGCGGTGGTGGCGCACGCCTTTAATCCCAGCACTCGGGAGGCAGAGGCAGGCGGATCTCTGTGAGTTCGAGACCAGCCTGGTCTACAGAGCTAGTTCCAGGACAGGCTCCAAAACCACAGAGAAACCCTGTCTCGAAAAACCAAAAAAAAAAAAAAAAAAAAAAAAAAAAAAAAAAATAATAATGATTCCAACAATTTTATTGCCAGCTGTACATTAAAGAATAAGAAAAAACGTATTAATTGTGTAATGATGTTGAAACTCTTAAATCCTGCCTTCAGTGACAGACTTCCTCCAACAAGGCCACCTCTTCATTATCTCTCACCTATTTTACTGATGCCTTAAGCTACCTTTTTAAATGCCTTCGTGTTCCAACTCTTTAATAAACTACCTACCAAATCTTAGTCAATGGCTTTTCAAGAATGTGTGCCTAGTCATTTAAGTCTCCTCAAAATTGCACAATGACTTCCATTTACGGGTGACCCCTGAATAGATTAGATTTTCTTAACATGACAGCTGATAAGGCCTTCCCGTTCAGATCCTGTCTGTTGCTCTCAAATAATTTATCAACATTTTTATTCTTAGATATTATCAGCAGCCATAGCAAGCTATTCAATATTCTTTCTATGCTCTGCCAGAATTGTCTTGGCACATATTTTTATCCTGATGTACTAGTTGGAAGAAAAGAGGTACTAAGTTCAATTCAAAATCAATTTATCATACAACTCACCCAATTCTTAGACTTTTAGCTAATTTTGATAAGCAAACAGTTAAAAACCCTTTTGTTTACTTTCCTTCACTTTATTCAAATTCTTACTGAATCATTTGCCTAGAAAGATTACATATGCCTTTCCAGGATCTTGAATTTCAGAAAATCAAAAGTCCTATTTTTTTTTATATTTTTTTCCTTCCACTGTTTTCATTTTATATTTGTGGATTATTTTTTAGCTACATGCATTTTGATTTGAAAATGTCATGTGTCAAACACAGCGACAATATGTAAAAAGCTGGAATTTCTTGTTTAGATTCAGAGGCAAGATGTCACTTATTTTCCTGTAATTTCATTTTTTTCTAAATGCAGACTAAAATATAGCACTTCCTTTTCAATAACGATTTTAAAATGTTGGCATTTCATTTAAAGCTAAAATTAAATTTAGGGTAGTTTCTGTCTAACTTTCATGCAAATTATACTGGATACCTAGATGTACTTCCATACATAATCCCAATTGTTTCCTTGGGTAACATAAAAATATTCTGTAATGTTAGATTTTTCTTTTTTTTTTTTTTACCTAATGATAATCTAAAGTGTCTGGGACTTTGTATATTTATATATGGAAATATCCCACACGCTACACACACATTCACATACACAGAATACAACCCCATCAACACATACATATGCATGTAAGTACATACAACACTCAAGACAAACCAGGCATATACACAGAGACACACACAGACGTCTATACATACACACACAAGCATAAAACGTGCATACATATACGTGCACATACATACAGACATGCACATATATTCAAAGACACCACCTCACACACAGAAACACAGACACATGTATATATACACACACACGCACACACACAGAGGCATTCAGAGATACACAAGCAAAAACGTAAATGCACACACACACACACTACTGATTCACAACATTAAATATAGGGCTTAAGAGATAGTTTAGAGAAGAAAAGATTATATCCTCTTACATTATTCTAAAATAATAATAAATAGGTGTGTTTTAAATAGTATTTTGAGTGCAATGTAAGAATATTATGTAGAGTCAATGCATTGCCAACTAATGAAAAAAAGAGAACAAGAATTAGAAGGAGAGCAGGAAGTGGTAAATGAGAAGGGAAAAAAGTGAGAAACATTTTAATTATATTATAACCTCAAATAAATAAAAAACTGTTCCCAAGATTGTGGCATATAGCTTATCACCTTCAGTATTTTAGAAAATAACCGAACAATTCAGAAAGTCTGGATTACATATTCCAAATAACCTCAAAAGTATGTATTATAAACTGTTACCCTCGTCCACAGAGAACTTTTCAATGTATGTGAAGAAATTTTTCATGTCTATTAAATCAAAGACCACTAATATCTTTTCCAACTGATAAAATGTCAAATCATTTTCACAATTTAGAAAAGAAAAATATCACTGAGGGAAGTCATGAGAGACTTAGCATGGACATTAAGCCCTGTAATTACTTTCCTGACTTTGGATGAAAAGCAGATACCCCTTTGTATTATTGCAGCTATTTCCTGGATGCTTTTCAAATAATACTACACTTCAGATAATATTTTATTAGAAAGGTAATACAGTTTCAAGAACAATAACTACTATTGATCATAATACATCCTCTAGAGACTGATAGAGAAACATAATAATAAAAGCAACCCAACACCTTCTGCTGTATTCTGCCATTAAACTTTCTTTAATAGCAATAAAAGGGTGATAGGGAAGAATTTGGGGATATATAATATTCATCTTATATTACATAATGAAGCCATCTATTTTGAATATAATATTAACATGTTTATTTGTAGCGTGATAGATAACAGAAATAGTGCATCTTTTGAAATTTTTTACTGGAGAATTTCATAAATGAGTACCATATTTACATAATGGACAACCTTCCACCTCCTTTTGTAAATTGTCTTTTGTCCTGCCCATCCCCTCCCAAATTCATGACCTTTTCTTTTTTCTTCTTATTGTTACATCTGCATGTATTTATATGCACACACACACACATGCAGACACACATACGCACTTATACATATGTATGTGATTGGGAACCTATCAAAATTCTTATACTTGGGGAAAATTGAGTCTCTCTCCCTGCACAGCAAATAATTTTCTGAATCTCTTCACCTAGTGGTGGGGGGCCTCATGATATTTCCCCTAAATATTAGTTTGTCTCAGGCATATTTTGGGAAACATGCTCTTGCAAATTATTGGGAATGACTTTCTTTTCATATATAGAAACTACTATTCTCAAGCAGCAGTTCTCTAGCTCTTCCAATCTTTAACCCTCTTACATGATATTCTCTGATGCTTAGGTATACATCATAGATCTATCACTTGGGGTTAGCCACTTCAGAGTCAACTATTTTCTGCACTTTGACTTAGTGTAATAGTTTCTGTCTTTTGTAAAGAGAAACATTTTTGATGAGGAGTGGGGGCTTCACTGATATCTATTTATATGGATAAATATTTAGAATGCAACAAAAATTATACCAATTTAAGAAAACAGTAGTATGAGTTTGATCCTTAAGGCCTATACCCTCACCAGCAATGGGTAGTTGACTAGGTTTACAGTACCAGGAATGAAATATCTCTACCGAGTGAGCTCTAATTACAATATGATGGTCATTGGTTATCAGAAATATGTAAGTGATATTATTATGCTTTTGAGGATACCTTGTTGTACTAGAAATAAGGTACCTATGGCTATCTTGAGTATGCAGAATATAGGCAACATCTACAGGGAATTGTAAAGATGACAGTATCTTTAATTTTCAATTAAGGAACTTACAGCAATATTACTACAGTCATTATATATTTTCAAAATATAGTCATCTATTAAGTAAATTTAAAATAAAAGAAAAAGAGTTTAACTAACATAAGGGGGTTGGTCCAAAGGAATATGACTCAGTGACAACTGTTCAAGTGTTTATGTCTCCTTCACTTTTGCAATAATTTCTTTCAACAAATGTCTTAACAAGAATATAACAGCCTTCTCTTCTCCCATTCTTGCAGTACCAATTTCTACAACTAAGAATTCTGTTTTACAAAATCTATCAAAATTAAAGGGCAGAATCAAAAATGATTGTTAATATTAAATGTTACATTAAACACTATAAAATTATTATTTTGGGGGTTTTTCAAGACAGGGTTTCTCTGTAGCTTTGGAACCTGTCCTGAAATTAGCTCTTGTAGACAAGGCTGGCCTTGAACTCACAGAGATCCACCTGCCTCTGCCTCCCAAATGCCCCGCCACTGCCCAGCTTATAAAATTATTTTTATTTACAGTGTTAATATTTGATTGTAGATCTGATTGAGTCACAATCACATGATCACAACGTATATTTTAAAAATCCATCCACATATTCCTCTTATTGTACTAGCACACAAATTTTTCAAAACCTTGGAACTCTATTGTTTTAACCAACTCCTCAACTTTTTCTCACTCTCAGTATTTGCATTAATTTCCACTTTTCATCAAAAAATCCAAAAGATACAAATAGACATATTTTCTTACCAATAAGTTAACGCTACTCCAAGCCTCATTACCTTCTAGGTGCAGTACCTAATTATATGCAAATAGTTCTCAATTACTGATTTCTAGAAGTCTCTGAGTTTCAGCTTTCTTTTACGTTGTTTTCCTAATTTGAACCTCTCCATTAAATTTTACTAATTTGTATACGTTCCTATTTATTCTTTGTAAAACTTAGCACATGTGTTTTAAAAATAGATTCTGTGCAAAATAATCGAGTACAAAATCTTTCGAGTGTAAAAAAATCATTTTATTTGTGTTTTCAGTTATAATTTACAATGGGGAAAAGTAAAATTATTTTTTGTAAAACACTCTGATATGAATTTACTGAAAAACAAAATGCTGATTTTCAATATAAAGCATTTAATGCAGGGTTATGTGAACAATAGGCAAGACCTTTCTTCTTGTGTTTCCTTACATCGCCAGTCACACACTAGTGTTTCTATAGGCATTGTAAAAAATACCACATATAATGAGTGTGTCATTCTTTACACCAATAAAATAATGGCTAAGTAAATTGTTGCATCACTGTTTAAGGAACTAGCTATATCTGACATGATGTATGCTTGAATGGGAAGTTTTTCTCATCGTCACATGTTTCAGAATGTTTCATCTAAGATGACTGGTCAAACTGCCTTATTTTTTACCATGACAATTACAGATATTTTTAAATAAATGCAAGTGATTTTCATACCATATGGTTATTATGGCATTAAGAAAACAGTATTTTAACATACAGTCCCAAGCATGTTCAAATCCTCACTATTGCAAATGTAATGATAAATGTATCATTTTCATAAAATGCTGTGAATGAATTAGTAATTGTATCCTTTAATCAACAAACATATCCTGAATATTCTTTAAGCCACCTTCAAATCATAGATTTATATCTATCACATTTATAATTCCCTCCTTAATTCATGGAACATAAAGAATTATTGTTTTATCTGTAACCATTCTCAAATGTTCTACTTTGAATATAATTTAACTCTATATATACACTTATCATTGACTTTGAAATTTAATGTTTACACATTTTTCCTAAAAGCATTAATCTGTAATGCAAAATCCACTGAGTTTTAGACATAGACACTGTTGTATGTAAATAGATAGGAATAGAAGGGACAAGTTGATGATTGTTTTAAAATTCATTTTTAAATGGATTTAAACAAATAATAAGAATAACCAAGACAGCCGGGCGGTGGTGGCGCACGCCTTTAATCCCAGCACTCGGGAGGCAGAGGCAGGCGGATCTCTGTGAGTTCGAGGCCAGCCTGGTCTACAAAGGGAGTTCCAGGACAGGCTCCAAAGCTACAGAGAAACCCTGTCTCGAAAAACCAAAAAAAAAAATAACCAAGACATAAATAAAATTAAACATTAAATTTACAGAAGATTTTTTGGACATTTTGTTTTATAAACATGTAGGTCATCAATTTAGATTCAGTGTAACATTGCATAAACAACCTTTCATTCTATATGACCACGAGTCTCACTTAAAATAAAATAAGCTATTTTGATATTCCATAAAGGATTCTGTTGAGACTGCTTCAATCTTACTACACTTATTTGTTGGAAATATTTATCATCTATTTACAGATGTTTCTCCAGTTCAAATAGGCATATTAAGAAGATAATTTCCCTACATGCCCACTTTTCTTGAGGTTCAAAATTAAACCAAGAAGTAAGAGAGTGGATTAGGTCATTCATTAGTTGGTACCAGAAAAAAATTATCCTAGATTATACAAAATGGCACAAATGTGGTCAAGTGATCCTCAGACAGGGAGGAGTAGTATGTGAGAGACCAAGATTAAAGCACAGAGAGTCAGACTTCTCCTTGATTTTGTTGTTAGAAGAATTAAATCATAAGAAGCAAAATGCAACTGTTACTAGCTTTCAAGAAAATGGAACAATGAATTATCTACTCAAATATCTAGAAGGCATGCAAATCTTTCAACATCAAATTTAACCTTGACAGGTTAATTTTAGACTTATGACATATATAAACTTAAGATGATCAATTTCTGTAATTCTAAATTGTGATACCAGCAATTTAATGCAAAATAAATAATTCATTCTCTGTGTATAAAATCATATACAATAAACATCAATAAGTACATAAAATCATTAAGGATTCTAGACATATTAGGTAAAGATCAATAAAGATTGATGAAAAGCATTGTGAATATACTTGACATATTACAGCTAAAATTATTGACTAAGTATTATGGGATTAAAATGGTCTATTGTTGCCTCATGTTGTTGGATAAAATTGAATTTTGCTTGATTTGACAAAACTGCTTAATTTTTATATTTCATTGTTTTTACATATATTTCAATACTTACATATAGAAATAATACTTGGTTACTTTAAAAAATCATATATATTTTGCAGTCATATAAGTAATTTACTATTGATGCAAGTAGTCATTAACATCAACTAGAAAGAAAAACATCAGGATGATTTAAAGGATGTCAGATAGGACATGTGTGGGACTCATCAACAGGGACCAGCCACAGAACAGTTGCTCATTTTTGACAGAACAATTCTATTCCTTGCGCAGTTCCTAATTTCAATTCTATTTATCACGGAGATCTAATCATAAGACTCCAAAATATAGCTCCTCCCAAGTCCATATCACTACTAATACCCCAGCTTTTCTTCCTAGTATCAATTGCTACATAAAGTTGCAATATGAATGTCTCTTTTCTATTTGTTCTACACCTCTGAAAAACTTTTGTGTGTTATCTAGTATCTACATCCATTGGCCTTGATTAGTGGTAGTTGGTAGGTATTAATTTGATAATTGAGAAGATGTTTCTGAGCTAAAAATAGGTGTATAACCTGGTGCACGCATGGTAATTCAAAAGCTTTCTAATTGTAAGATGCATAATACTCCCTACCTAGTGATTAATATAGCTCAGAAATGTTCTGTAACAGGAAGCACCAGCTGGTTTCTCTGATGAACTTCAAACTTACTGTAATGAATCTCATCATCAGAAGAGGAAATAAAACAACACCTAAGTGTCCAGTATTTTACATGATTTATTTATTCTAGTTTAATTTCTCAAAGGTTAAAAAAAATCTAATTATTAAGACAACATTATCTTATCTTATCTATTAACACTACTGAGTCATTAGGCTAAACTTATTGAATTACCAAAATCATAAAATGTTCATTTTACATATAATGAGTTCTTATGTACACAAATATATATAAACAAATCAGCAATTATTTTCAAGATGTAATCTTGGTTCATTGTTTACTTTCTAAAAACCCAAAGAATTCTTATTTATATAAAACATTTGAAAAATGAAACAATTGATATTCATAAGTATAAGTCACTTTGGAACAGTGTGAGAAAAATTATAATTCTTACTATAGGGCTGCCAAGATACATCTGTTTATATAAGTATATATTAATGTCAATTTTATTTAATTTAGCAATAAAAGTTAAAAGATTATTAAACCCTTTAAAATTTGAAAAAATGATAAAAGTAATTAAAGCATGGAAATAATTCAGTATAATATTTAAAGATATGATTTATTAGCATTCTCTTAAAAGTGATTACTAACCACTGTACACAGTTTAAAATACTGTATATTCTTAAAAATTACAGCTACTAAGGATTATAGATAAATAAACTGTCTTCATGTCATTATTTGTGTTCTAAAATATGCCAACTTCTTTTTGCTTAAAACAAAGCATTTTATCATGGTGTCTTAAATAGTAGATAATATTGCTAGTCATAAAGTAAAATATAGATTAAAACTAGTTTGGAGAAATCATCTTTAAAAAGACTCTCAATGATTAGAAGCATGAAATCAAATTTTATACAGTTCTTTTGAGCATTCTGACTTATTCTAACATATACATCAAATTTTTTTCTTCAAAATAAGATATATGAGGATTGAGACTAGAACTTTTCAAATTCTCTAAGATATATGTTTTATCTCTTTCATGGAACAAAAGCAATATTACCTGTACTTACAACTTTGCAAATACATTTGACAGCACACGACAATTCTTGTGGGATCCTGAAGATCAAGTCCTAAGCCTAAACAGTGAATAGGAGAATTGGATAGATTTATCTTTAGTAGGTGAGATAGAAGGAAATGTAATGAGTAACAAGGGAGGATCATATCTAGCTCCATTTTTACTCTGTTATATAACTGAATTTCTTTGATATTGAAATCTACAGAGTAGTCCATGTGAGAATTTCTAGCTTATGTTTTAGTTCTGATAATATATTCACAAATAAGAAAATGCTATTAAAGAAAACAAAACAATAACAAATCATGCCATTGGACTGTCTAGAATGAGTGTGGTATTTTCTTATGACACAAAAATGGTAAATAAGAGAACATGGGGGAACAGGATGCTCAAGGGGAGAGAGGGACAGAGAGAGCAATAAAAGAGAGATCTTAATTAAATGAGCTACTATGGTATTAAGAAGAAACCTGGTGGTAGGGAAATTCCCAAGAATCCACAAGGATATCCCAGCTATGACTCCTGACGATAGTGGAGAGGGAGTCTGAACTGGCCTTCCCCTGTAATCAGATTCACGAATACCCTAATTGTCATTATAGAGTCTTCATTCAGCAACTGAAGAAACCAGATGCAGAGATCTGCAACCAAGCACCAGGCTAGGGTCTGGGAATGCAATCAAAGGGAGGGAGGAAAAAATCTATGAGTAAGGGAGGTCAAGATCATGATGAAGAAATCTACAGAGACAGCTGAACTAAGATCGTGGAAACTCAAGAACTCTAGACCTATGCTGTGGAGTCTTCATGGGACTGAACTAGGCACTCCATATATGGGAGACAGTGGTGAAGCTTGGACTATCTGTGAGGCACCTGACAATGGGACCAGTATCTGTCCCTGGTACATGAGCTAGCTTGTTGTAACAGATTCCCTATTGTGGAATGCCATGCTCAGCCTTAATGCAGGGGTGAGGGGCTTGGTCCTGTGACAACTTAATGTGACAGATTATTTCTCATGGGAGCCCTTACTTGTTGGAAGGAGTGCATGTGGATGGAAGGTGAGATGTCGGGTGAGGCAGGAGTAGGGAGTACAGTGGATAGAAGGTAAAATGAAATTTAAAAAATAAATTAAAGTTAAAAAAGAAAATAGTTGCTAGTTTGCAACTCATGATCAATAAGTAAAGGTATTGTCTTTCTAATATCTCGACACAGTCTTTCTTTTTTCTCTTTTGCCTACCATTTTCTCATGGTGACAAATCCCTTGAAACTAAAAGTCAGCAGACTTTTGGGTCAGTAACTTTTGGGTTCATGTCTCAGTAACTGTTAAGAAAGTAAACTCATAGACAAAAGTGAATGAATTTTAGTAAGAAGTTCATTACAAATTCATTGTAGGGATTTCACACACACACACACAGAGAGAGAGAGAGAGAGAGAGAGAGAGAGAGAGAGAGAGAGAGAGAGAGAGAGAGAGAGAGAGAAAATCTGAGGTGATACGGGAAGACAGATGTGAGACAGATGTCATGTTCAGTTCACTTGGGACCCCCAGGTATCAATGTGCTTCCTCTCTGTTTCAGGGACTCAGTAACATATATTCCTTAGGCTGAGGATCTCATTTAGAGAATAACAAAGAAAGTAAAAGCATAACTGTATCACAGCAGACATTTTTATCACTATTTTTATTTAGTTAGAATCCCATTGTTTTTTATTTGAACAATATTACATAGATAATTGAGTTCCATCACACAATAAGAAAAATAAACAGACAGAATTATGAAGTAAAGAAGTTTTCCCAAAAAGTTAAAACTCAGATAGTATTCAAAGACAGTGTAATAGGAGAACGAAAATGTGAATGGACAAGGACCTTGCAGGAGTTTGTTTCGCTCTAGGAGCATAAATCTATCATAAAAGTCTCAAAGTGAGGGAGATTGCTATGAGACTCTGTCTTGTGGAAACAACATTGCCATTACAATTATGAGTTAACCACAGATGTGGAAATCTGTATAAAACCACAAAATATAAAATGATGTTCAAGTAGGGTGAAGGTAACTTGGACGAAACAAAAAGCAAATCAATTAGAAAGGAAGAAAGTGAAAAAGGTAACATGAAATATAATCATAATACATTTTATATATTTATGAAGTAGGAAAAAGAAACTTATAAAGAAGTTCTACACACTGATAAAGAAATTTAAATAGAGCCGCTAAGTCAGAATCCAGAATGAAAAGATTTCTTGTCTTTTTCTGAAAGTAGTGTTTGCTCCCATGGTTGGCTGAATTATCTATGTCAAACCTTTTAATACTCTTAGCACAATATCTGAATTAAAATGTCTTCTCCAAGTGACTTGAATTATCAGAGCCTGTAAATTTTGTCCCTATATATGCCAAATAAGAAAAAGGCGGCTTTTATTTGTTTAAAGGTGAATGATTCTTTGATGAGACAAAGAGTATATCTGAACTTGAAAATGAGGCAATATGTATTTTTGACAATTCTAAGAGAATTTTAATAAAGTTGTTCCACTTCATTACTATCTTTTTTATTATTAAACTTAAATTGATTACATGTGTTTAAAATATCATTATTTCACATGTGCTTCTAATGTGGAATACCATACACCTTAAAAAAGATATGAAACTTCTTAACTTTACTACAAAAGTTCACTTTCTATGATGTAATAAGCTACTCACATATGAAAATTCTATTAAAATGTATAGTGTCGTGTAAGTTAACATTTTAAAAATTTCTGTTTCAGGTTTTCTAGGAAAAATGTAAATATTGTGCATAAAGAAATTCACTTGAAATAAGGACAATTATAAGACTGTCTCTATATAAAAATTGGTTCAACTAAGATATTTTTGATGGAATAATATAAATATGATGGGTACAGAATAATGAAGGATCATAAAATGAAAAATAACTATTGAAGCTGCCTATAACTTAAATATAGAATATTTCAGAAGGCAAATGATGGAGCAAGTTATTTAATCACACCACTCATGAGCCAGAGGTAGGTGGATTTCTGTGAGAAATGTTTGATATAGATTTAATGGAAACTTTTAGGCTCTCCTCGTACACAGTGTTCATCTGTTAAAAAAAAGAAGAGAAAATACTATGTCAGATGTTGTCCCTAAGTACTACCTCACCCCTATAGATAGGCACTTCTTCAAATTTCTGTGCCCTATGATTAGTTATCCTTTTATACTTAAGAGAAATGCTGGAGACTGTGCATAACTCATGGAAACTGAGAGCTTTTAGACAGTGATATGGTATGGAGTAGCCAGGGTAACAATTTTCCACAAAAAAATTAAAAACATTAACTCACTAGGTCTAGAAAATATTGTTATCAAATCCTTTACCAGAAGTTTCTGTTCTCTCTTGTGTTTAGTGATTTTAGAAGGACCAGTTCACTAGGACTTTAATATTTTACACTGTGTGCAAATGAAAACATGTAGCTTAATACTTCTTTATTCATCATTTAACTATTATTGTATTCTACTCTTTCAAATGACTTCCTCCACTGTTACTAAATTTTCTTTGTAAAGTGCTGAGAGACAGTTTGTATATAAATTGGATATTAGAACTGTCCCAGTGGTGTGTCTATAACGTATTTTGTACCTTAACATGCATACATATGTCTTTCTGTTGTCTTAAAGTCTTTACACCGGGCCTGACTATAGAGTAGTGGCTGGCTGCAGCGAGCTATATACTCCCAGCTGATGCAGAATTGTAGATTTACCTTTGGAAGACTTCAGATTATTGGGATTTCAGGATTGTGCCCATATACTGTTTATCATTGTCACAGTGTTGATGATCTACGTTAATTAATAATGTTTTAATACAGTCACAATTAATGTCATGATCAAGAGCAGTTGAGTCCTGTTTATAAAATTGCTATATGCTTCAAATTCAGAATGTTTTCAAATTTTAACTTCTGAATAATTTACATCTTGTCAACTTTAAATATAGCATTAGTTATTTTTATTGTTTTTTCCTGACACCTCTTGAGCTAGACCTTCAGATTATATATAGCTTTTAGCATTATTGGCTTCCAAAGTTTTTTTTTTTTCCCATTACAGCTTTTTGAAGTTTTTATTTTTTTTCTCACAAAAGAAAGGTATCATAGTATAGAAGATGACACAAGGTCCCACATGTTCATCACAAGGTCATTGCACTATGGTTCCTAAATAATTCTGGGCAGAAAAAACAAACTGCTATACAGGTGTCCAGATTGTGGCCATTAGTGATCCTGTTTTTAAAGCCAAAGCCAGACAGTTTTAGAGGGTCAACATCTAAACACAAGTCTCTGTCTTTAGGTCACTTTGGACAATACTTCCTGGAGGAAATAGTGTATAAGAGACTAGAAAGACCCATTATACTCTGTTTACAGTATTCAAACACATTTTTCCAGAGTTCCAAATCTTCCACATTGCTCATATACATACATACATACATACATGCATACATACATACGAGAGAGGGAGAGAGAGAAAAGAGGAGGGTTGGGGAATATTTGAGATCACCATGGCTGTCTCCTGTTGGGAATATTATAATATAGTGGTTATTAAGAGCAATCCAAGAAGCAGATGGTCTCTGCAGTAAGACCCAGCTGGTACTCTCTATCAGCAGCATTCTTAGAGAGCTGCTGTGTTTTGGTCTGTGGTAAAATCCTGAAAAAGTTGCCTTTGGTACCAGCCACAGCAACAAGGTAGAGAAGCAGACAAGTGAGAGTAAAGACAAGCAGAAAGAAATCAAAAATTTTTCCATATCCTTTTATGTGTGGCTTGTAATTAGATATTGTGGCCCAGATCATGATAATTTTTCTTCAAATAATCTGATTTAAGTAAATCCCTAATAGGAATAACAGGAGCTTGGATTTTAGATAATTCAAATACAGTCACAAAATACAGTCACATGGAAATCGAGATTGCCCATCACACATCTATTACCTACAATTAACATTATAGGCATTTTAGGGTGTATCTTAGAAAGGTATTTCCAATATCTAATTCTGAAAATTTTATTGTCTCTAGAAAAAAATAGTCACCTATCATTTTCTCCTCCTCCAGCCTCTGGAAATCATTTGTGTAATTCTTTCCTATCTGGATTAGTCCACTGTGAACACTCATAGAAAGTATACACATGTACATCATCTATGTTGGGGCCTCTTTCCTTTGTTTTATTAAGTATCATCTATGTTGCATTGCCTTCCTTTCACAATGGAAAAAATTCCATTACAGATAAAGCATATTTAACTATTTAAGACCTATTGAATCCCAGGAACTGGGGTGGTAAGCATGGCTCACAGAGGCAATGAACATAAAAAAAAATGGTGCTCCTGGTCAGAAAATAAATAAAGATGTACAGTAAAGACAGAATCAGACGAAACTAAACCTCTAAGTGGGTCACACTGTGTTTAAAAAAATATATGTAGGCTTGGAAGAGAGAAGAAAAAGAGTGTATAAAGTTATAGAATAATAAATAGTTTTAAAAATAAAACAAAGTCTTTAAAGAGACAGTAAAAGTAATATATAAGCATACAGAGAGTACAGAGATTAAAGAAGAAGAATAAGCCATGTAAATGTGGAAAATAAACAGAGAGTCTGAGTTTTATGTACTATTATCCTTTCTTCGAATTTTTTTGACTTTAGAAAGAGACATTTGATTCTAGAGACTGACTAAGCTAAACCAACATAAAGGTATCTTGATTTCAAAATTTGGGTCTAAGGATATGTTGCTTTGGCAAAAAGGTTCTTCTCTTGTTTCCACAGAAGATGAGAACCTGTGGATTCCTTCCAGGTAAATATGATTTGATGGAACAAAACCCCTGAAAAGTCTCTGTGAAACCTAAAAATAATTAGCCCAACTAACATCAGAAAGCATTATGGAGAAAACTATAACCAAATTCCCAAAATGATTGTTTATAAATATTTATTATTATTTAAAGGGGGATAAAGAGATGAATACAGAGATGAATACTTTGCATTCAAATGGATCCTGGTTTATTGATACAAATTTAAGGTAGGTTTGTTACACTGTGCATATGTATTTCTGCTCTTATTTAAGGTATTGTGTTTGCGCAGCTTATTTTAAAATGTAATGTATAAGAAATACAAGTTAATAGATAGTCGTATATAATGCAATCATTTTAGTTGTGTTTTCTAGATGAACAGAGTTATATTTCGGGTGGATAGGTATTCTTCAAATCATTCAAAGACATGCAGAACACGACACTTAAAGATTCTGAGAGCTTATTCTTTTCTCAACAGTGAGATATGTCTGCTTCTGGCAGCACCAGTCATTTAAAGATGATGCTATACATGGATTAGGCTCCTTTGCTAGTCATTTTATAAGAAACTTCTCCTTTCTGTACTGCTTAATGGTATGCTGTTTGAACTGGACATTCAGGACCCACAGAAAAATGATTGCTGAACTTGCCTAAGGAAGATGAGACAGCCCATTAGGGTTCCTGCTTCATGAAAGAGTCTGGCAGAATTTGCTGCAGAAACAGAAAAAAGCAACTAATGAACTTAGCCATAACAAGGTAGAACACATCTTCAAATTTCCTTCATCATGGAATAACTTCCAAGTAATATTGGCATGTAGGCTGAAGATGGATTCCCCAACATTACAGAAAAACTTTGGGTGACTGTTCAGGCAGCAATTGCCTGTGTCAATTCTAGAACTTTGAAAGTTGTTTACAATTCACTTCTTTTTACTTAGGTAATATTATATCCTTCTGGGGTCTTAAGAGAGTTGAAGACTAGATATAGTTATAGTTTTCCTTAGTTATGATAAAAGATAAATTAGATAAAAATATTATAACTGTAATTATTGTTTGATATCTGCTTTGTCATATGTAATATTGCTATGTTAAAGTTAAAACTTTTTATTTAGACAGAAAAGGGAGATGATGTGGGGTTCCCCTCTCTGTACTGTGAATGCTTATTACCATTGTTTAATAAAAAAAGATTTTTGAGCCTATGGCAGTATAGTATAAATCCAGGCAGGGAATCCAGAGATTTATAGAGATAATAGGCAGACTCAAAGAAACACCATGTAGCTGCAGAAGGAAACAGGCACCCAAAACTTTTACCAGAAACTCACAACCTCGTGCTGATACACAGATTAATAGAAATTGTTTAATTAAAAATGTAAGAGCTAGTTAGAAATGTGTCTGTGTCATTGACCAAGCAATGTTGTAATTCATATAGCTCTTTTGTGATTAATTGGGTCTGATTGGCTGGAAACAAAAGAGCAGTCTCCAATTATATATGATATGTAGTCAGTTAATACAACATTTAAACATTCACCATTTTAAAATAAACTGACTTTTAATTTAGTGGCATGTGCCTAAATACTTCTCCAATTTGGTTATGTTATTATCTGTAAACTTTATGAAAATGTTTCTAAATGTTCATAAAATAATTTGATTTAGCAATAATCTATGATGGTTATAATTTACATATATCCATTATTCCACTATTCTTGAATATCATAGATTCTTTACCATATTATTGAAGTCAGAAACTAACAAATAAGCAACTATATTTGACAAATAAGCACCTTCTCTTGACATTGTTGATGGCACTAAATCATTTCTTCCAACATAATGCTTGTAAATAAAATAGTTGATGTGAGTTTATAGTATTTAAATATATGTATATAAGTCTATAGATAAACCAAAAAACGTGATGATCACATTCATTTTTTTAGTGAACACAAAATGAGATATCATAGACATTTTGTGTATTTATCTTATCTTTAAAAGAGAAGGCAGTCAATCATGTTTTCAAAATGCTTAATTTCCATCCATTATCATGTGAAAAATGTATGCCTGTAGTTCTTAGACTTTTGCTTCTAACATTTTAATATTTGTGAGCTTATGCTTACTTTTTCTTTTACTTTTTAATATCATGATATATTTTTTGCCATTCTTCCTCTCCTTTCATTATGCAAACCATTCCATATATTAACCCTTTCTCTTTTGCAATTCATGTTCTCCATTTTCGTTAATTGCTTTATAAATAAATAAGTACAACATGCTCACTATATACAATTTTACTTGAATTTGTTTTCATGGCTGACCATTTAGTTTCAGATAAATAATGGCTGTCTTCTTCATGGAGGAGACTAATTATCTACTCTCAGCATTCCTTATTTACCTGTATATCTGTGTTTAGGATTGAGGTTGCCTTTCCCTTACACATAAACATGATCTTGGAGAAGAACCTACAGCCCCCAGTTTACTAATGCAGAATTAATCCCTAAATGCATTCTAAACATTTGACCTTTTAATGACAAGTGTAGCCCTCACCCCTAATCAAGGAAATTTCTCTTTGCAAGAGTCAAGAGACTATTGCAGTAATACACAAACAATAAAGATACAATGTTGTGGCGACCAGGCCCAATGAATACAACTGAATTGTAATTTCTTCACCTAAGCCTCAGATATTATTATGAAAGAGGATGCCAAAAGACTATAAAATCCTGAAGAGCAGCTCTGAGAAGCTGTCACAAATGTTAGCAGCTCCACTTACAAAATCTCACCAATATTACTGCCTAAAAATTTATCTGAACAGAGATAGTGATAGACTAACACGCTTTTTATAAGAATACATTTTATGAGAAATTAAATTTATGATATTGTTTATCTCATAGATATATTTGTTCTAATTTAATCAGTAAGCAGATAGTTAAATTATAGTAGGCTTACATCTCTCCTGGTAAAAGATTTCAGTATAATAGCTATTGAAAAGTTTTCATTCTTAATCTGCCAGCCATCTGGGTTGAATACAATCTCTGGAAAGTATTGCCCTGGTTTCAGACACTCATCCCAGGACCCACATATCAAGTGTGAGAAATACTTTCATTCAGGTACACACTGGAGCAAGAAAGACCATTTAGCTTGCATGAGCAAAGATCAGTGCTATTCTGAGATTGACTGTCTCGTAACACATGAAAATTGAAATTTTATTTTTAGCATAGATCTTCTTTATTCCAATTAGTTGCCAAGGAATGTAGCCTCCAATTCCCTCCTACTAAATACCTATCGATTAAAGACAGTCAAGGGAGGTATCTGTAGCATTTTTCTCCCACCTTGTCTGTTTACTACCACTTCCAGATAATCTAAGCTCTATTTAGTGATTCAGACAATCACAAAACAAACAACTATAACATTTCATGCTTTATTTTGGCAAGGATGTTTCCTTGCCAAAATAATTGTAGGTGTTCATTTATATTTTACATGAATATGTCATTATTAAAAGCAACAACACTATTATTTATGACAAGCTTGTAATGGGGAAATTTCTACTGAAAAGAACTCTTTTTTGTTTTGTTTTTTAATGGGGATTGTTTACGTCTCTGCACAAAGAATGAATCTAATTTCATATCATGGGTTATGCCTGCTATTACAAATACCAGGTTTCACCATTCTATCTTCATATTGTAAGCTTACTGAAAGAAATGAAATTGCAACAGAAATTTTATACTAAAATAAAACCCTTGTCTAAAGTACATTTTATTTTTCTGTTCATATTAAAATAGCTCGTGATATGTGTTTGGAGACGGAAAGTTTAATTTGATATTGTCCGCAGATGTCACTGAACAAAATGATATTGCTGTGACGGACTTCATTATTTATACCTGGTATTTGATTCAAGCATATCCAACTTGCTTCTCACAGGCTGAAATTATCTCCGGGTATGCATTCCATTCCAATAATAAATGTATTTAACGAATTATGACTTTTGTGAAACTTGATTATGAAGTTCTCAAGGATGAAATTTTAGACTGCAACATGGTTTCACCATGACAAGAGGCATGAAAATTACTGTAGAATAGTGTGCTCATAATAAAATATAATGTTGTCTTTATAATTTGTAATATTTTGTTGAAAAACTATTCCACTATCAACCAAATCCTTGTTTTTTGGATTTCCTTGTGATTGAAAAGTTATTTATGATTTATATAATAAACAGAATAATTGAATATTTTATATAAAATACATTTACGTAAATATTGATGCATATTATAAATAGCTTTATTATGATGACAGTTAAATGTAATCATAAAAAACTTTCATTTTCATATGATGTTATCTTATGATATTAAATATTACTAAAATATATATTATAGAAAAAATCTAAGAAATTTACCAAAATTTTGGTTAATAATTACAATTAAAATAATTTTCTTATTTTTTATCGTGGTTATATTATTGATATATACTAAAACTTTATGCTGTATTTTAAAATAAGGTTCATAAAATCTAAGTAATATATACAGCATTTTGACTATATGTAAGCCTGAGACACCATGTAGTTGCAGGTAATTTAACTCAGACTGCTGAAAGAGCAGTCAGTATTCTTAACCTCTGAGCCCCCAAAGCAATCTATAGACACACTGCAATCCCCATCAAAATCCCAACACAATTGTTCACATACCTTGAAAGAACAATAATCAACTTCGTATTGAAAAACAAAACAAAGAAAGGATAGCCAAGACATCCTGTACAATTGTTGGTAGAGTCTGCTCGTTTGTTCCTAGCTTCCCAAACCCAAAATAATCACTCTGAAACTATATTATTTGCTATTAATAGTATTTGATCAATAGCTTAAGCATATTTCTAGATAGCTCTTTTATTCTAAATTAATCCATTTCTATTATTTTATATTTTACCATGAGGTTTATAGCCTACTGGCAAGGTTCTGGCTAGTGACTCACATCTTTCTCCTCTGGCAACTACATGGCACCTCATTGACCCTGCCTTCTATCATCCAGTATTCAGTTTATTTTTCCTGCCTAACTCTATTCTGCTAAGCCACTGACCAAAACAGTTTTATTCATTAACCAATATAAACAAAACATAGACAGAAGGAATTCCCACACCATACAATAAAGGAACTTCTGGAGATATCACCCACCATCACTGACATTAAGCTCTATTAAAGAGTTACAGTAATGAAAACAGCTTGGTATTGGCATAAGAATAGAGGTGTTGACCAATGGAATCAAATTGAAGACCCAGATATTAATCCACACACCTATGAATACCTGATTTTTGAAAAGAAGCTAAAATTACACAAAACCAATTAAAATACATAAAAATACTAAGCACATATATCCTTCTATATGTAACACAAACACTCGTCGATGGCACTAGGCATTTTAGAAATACCAGGGAACTAAGTATAGCGGTACAAGACCAATCTAGAAATTAAATGACTCAGTTGTCTTTACTCTCTGTTTACATTTTAATGCTATGAATTCAGTGTATAAAGCAGTAAGCTCTAGACCCATGTTTATTGAGAACTTATTGTAATTCCCAAGAAATAAAATCAGACTAGGTGACTGTCTATAGGTAAATGTTTGAGGAAGATATGAATTATATAATAAATGGAGAATTATGAAACACAGTTGGACTCAAAAATGTATTATGTATTTAATCCTGTAAAACAAAGAATAAAGAGGTCACTTGAAACTAGAAGTTTAATTGGTAGAGAAGGAGATTAAATCATGGATAGTAAGAGAGAAGGAGGGCCAGGATATGGAACTTGAGGTAGTGAATTTGCATGAAGAAGAACAAATACAAGTATGAGAATCATTATCTTGTACAATTAATTTGAGTGATAAATCCTTAAGTAGAAAGAATTATTCCCTTCTGAGTTAAAAGATATGTATCTTTTTTAATATTTATGCAACCAAATAATGTTTCTTAAAATTTTGTTCATTTAAAACATAAAAATACCCTTAAAAGTATGTAACAGACTGATCATGTAATATGACTTTGTCACTAGTCAGGATATTAAATGTTTTAATTGCTTGTTAACGGAAGTGGATCTTTCAAATACTAATTGAGTTTTTGAATTAGAGTTTTAATCTTTGATATAGATTTCTATATTTGTTTTGTGTGAAGTACTTCAGTGCTTCTAAATGAATATGAATAGTAGATGATAATCAGTCTTCAATAGCGGAAGATGAATATAACAGTGTTCTCTATATACATCTGATAATATATTTTTATTATTGTGGGAAGATATATACATGTGCAAAAAATTATCATCTTGAAGATAAGGAATATAATAATTATTAGAAAATTAAAGATTACATGGCTATAGTGACACCTGGAAACCACACAGTAAACAACACAGCACAATGTTTTGCTTTAAGGGATCAAAACATTTCTCAGAGAAAGGTCGCTATATTAATCATATGTATATTTGTTTATCCTGGAGATGTAAATGAGATTTGCAAAACATACAAACACAGAAAATCTTACTGTTCCTCTGCCATTTGTGCAACTATACAAAGAAATAGATGAAATTATATGCTATGCAAACCAGCAAGAAACAAAAACATTTGAGAATTCCAAATTCTATCGCCAAATATGACAGAAACAAAAGTATCCTAAGTTTGACTCATGGCTAAAGATTTTATCCCTACCTTAGCTCTCTACTCTACACCCTTGTGCATGCCATTTTAATGTGAATCACTAAACTTCTTAAATACCATCTCTCTGACCCTTTGCAAAGAGATCTTTTACCAGTATTGCCAGTACCTCATGTCCCAAAATGCACAGAGTCTTGAATTATCTCCATTTCATAAGATAGAAAAATGGGAATGTCTGTTCTTTCCTTAGAAATGGATTTGAGACACTTTGACTATACAAGTCTCATAATATTATTACAAGAGAAAGAGGAACCAAGGGCCTTCACACTGAAAAGAGATAAAGGTCAAAGTATAGGCTTTGTAAGTTTTGGAGGATATATATGCATATACATAAAAATATACATATCATGCAAAAATGTTAAAGATTACTAAATTATGTTCATAGTACAAAAATGTCCCTTATACCGTAGATTGTATACGTTAGCGCCATATGTGAGACAAAGGAAGCTAAGAATTCTCAAGACTATCAGAGTACTAGCTCAGCTGGCACCTGCTATTTAGGCTGTTATACTGCTGTGTGATGTAAATCATAGCAGAAGGGATTTGGGGTTGTTAAATACATGAGATTCAGCTAAAAATTCCCAATGCATTCTGTGCTATATGATGAAAGCACTTCTCCAAACATATGGGGAAAAATGTGTCTATGTGACCTGTTAACCACTCCAAATAATGACAACATGGTGTGTATAGAACAAAATGCCTTCGGCTTAATTTCCCATTTTTGAAAGCTAGAGAGACTCGACCCAGATCTAGAAAAGGCAACTTGCTAGTACACCTGTTCAAATAGAAAGTTTCACCTCATTGTCATCCTATTTCCGCACTCTGAAAAGGCTTTTGGGATAACCGTGAACGGCAGGGAGTGAGCTTCCTCACAGTTGGGAAAGACTGGCCTGAAAGAGCTCATGCTGTCTACCTCGCAGCCCACTAGATTGCTGCAGCTAGCGTGGTCTAAGTTCTCCAGTCATTTAGCATTGATTTCCCTCTGAGCTCTGTCACACAGAAACCAATCAGTAGTGATTGTAAAATTGTCTTGGCTCTAAACAGACACTGAGCCTGAAATAAGTTCAATGTCCACTAAGTCTTTCCACTTTGAAAAGGATGGAAATGGGTCATAAGAAACAGCAATGCTGTCTCAGTCCAGTGGAGTAACTGGCTACTAATAAAATTTGAAAATTTCTGTAATTAGTTCAAAAATTTATTTCTGTGCTCTTAATTTGTAGGCAGATAACGGTTTAGGACACATGTAATAACATCAGGCTAGACTTTAAGAAAAACATCTTGCCCATATTCTTCATATTGATTGTTGGGAGCAGTGATACTCCAGATCCTGAATTTCTTGTAATCCCCCGATCTGAGTGCCTACAGCTGCTCTGAGCACGAGACCTTCAGGAGTTCCTAATGGCAGGAGAGTGGTTTCTGGTGGGTTTGGCTGGGGCGTGGCTATCTCTATATAATCTGCCCCTGAACACAATAAAGGGGGCATTCTTGGGGAATTCAAGGATGACCCGTGTCGCTGTCCCTGTGTGTGTGTGTCTGTGTATTTTAACCTCCAGCTCCCTTGCCCGAAGTTCCCGAACTGGGTGCCAGGGCACAGAGAGCAGACACTGGGGTGCAGTGAGTGGCAATTGGAAGTCTCCACCGAGATTTTGGCAAATGATCATATAGTCTGCATAATATTGATATTAGATTATGAATGAAATCTAGTAATAAATGCACAGAAAAGCACTATTCAATGATGCTAAATTTTGCATAAAAATATTTTGTTAAAAATGTAAAAAAAAAGCTTCTCAAAATTCAGAATTTCAAATTTAAAAAAGGATTCAGAATAAAACAATTTTCTTTTCTTTTTTTTTGGTTTTTCGAGGCAGGGTTTCTCTGTAGCTTTGGTGCCTGTCCCGGAACTAGCTCTTGTAGACCAGGCTGGCCTTGAACTCAGAGATCCGACAATTTTCTCTTTTTAAAAAAACTTTTAATCCTCTCTTTATTCACTCTTCCCATTCCTTCTGCCGCTTCCCTTCTCCTGCTGCTCCACTCCTTCTACATTCCCCTTCACAGACAGGAGCACGCCTCCCAGGGTTATCAACTGAACAGCAAACAAATAGCAATAAGAATAGGCACAAACTTCCATATCAAGACTGGGTGAGGCAACCAATAGGATGAAAACGAGTCCCAAGAGCAGGCTAAAAAGTCAGAAACTACCCTGACTCTCACTGTTAGAAATTGCACAATAACGCATAGCTAACAGTCATAGCATATATAAAAAAAACCTAGCTCAGACCCCTACAGGGCCCAGGACAGGTGGATCAGTCTCTTCAATCTGTGCGATACCATGTGGAGACCTGCTTAGTTCATTCCATGTGTTGTATTCTTGTGGTGTCCTCCAATACTCTGGCTCCTGCAAATTTACACTTTTTGTGAGGTTCCCCTGACTCTGTTTGTTTTATAATAAGACTGTATCAAAGTGGGTGGACACCATGGCAGAAATACTGAACTCTTATTATGAATGCATCATTGTAATCAACATGGTCTACCTCACTCTATGTCCTGTGAGCTACAGATATTAAGAAGTGATGAGACATTCAGGTTTCTTCGTTGCATCACTTCATTTACTGAAAAAGATACACTTTGGATAAAATTAACCCTGACAAGATTTTTATGTTATATAAAAAACTGTATATTGGAAAGTGTTTTGATATCTCATTGTACTGTAAATTATTCATAGTAAAATACATCCATTAATTTTTTGAGGTTTTATAGTCCACATGGAGGTATTTTCAACACTCTCATACACTCTTCTTTGCTCTCAAATGCACCCCTCTTCCTTTTGTTAAATATATACACAAATATATAATTATTTTACTAAATATATATGCATATAACAGATATATATATAGCATAATTGATATATGAAACACATATATAATGCAAAATTATATAATTATGTCATTATATATTTATATGTCCTTACACATCTACATACAACTTGTTCAGTCTCTACAGAGTTGCTTGTGTCCTGGTTTTAGGATTGACAATTATTTATGTGTCCTTACACATCTACATACAAATTGTTCAGTCTCTACAGAGTTGCTTGCGTCCTGGTTTTAGGATTGACAATTGGTGTGCCATTCCTTGAGAAAATTATATCTAATTTTGAGTATTACTGAAATGAGTTGCCTATAGGTAGTTTGTGTGTGCGTGTTGTGCAGAATTGAGAACTTCTGGACTTTTCCTTCCAGACTGTCATGCCTATTTTCATTTCTGCCTATCTCGTGTTTAGGAATCCTGTTAAAAGATGTCATAAAAGCTTCCAAGGACAGAAGCGACCAACCTCAGCTATGATGCTTGTAAACCCCCAGCACTGTCTAAGAACCTTAAGGATGCTGTAGTGGCTCACATATCTTGGAAGTAATAATAAAAAAAACCTCTCTATTTGGACTTAAGACCTGTTTAAGATGAGGAAAATTCTGTATGGCATATGCAACTGGACTCGTTGGTTTTGTATGTGAACTTGACACAAGTTTGAGTCATCAGAGGAAGGAATCTCAGTTGAGAAGATTCTCCTTCCTCCCCCGGTTGTCTTTGGATTATGCTGCTACATCACACAAAATAGTAACCCTAACTAAGATAGCAACCTAGCAAAATACATGGGCCTACTGAAGTTTGGGGATCTGAAAAAAGAGCCTATAAATGGTCAGTTTATATAGCCATAATAATTCTGAACCATGTTCCAAAACTCATCCTTATATTCATAGAAAAGTCTAATAATATACCATGATCAAGTTAACTTCTATTTGTACTGACAGATTAGTACAGTCATGCACAATGCAACAAAATTCAGAGTTATTGTACCACCTGCCAATGGGCACATCTATAATACAATCCACACACACAAACTTCAGGGATCATTTTGGAAGAGAGGACAGAAAAATTGTGAATGCCAAAGGAACAAGATGCTTTCTGTAAGATTGTATCTCCTAGAAATGTCAGAAGTAACACCTATAGAGTCTATCTAACATGACTGTGTGTGTGTGTATATATATATATATATGTGTGTGTGTGTATTCATTTGCATGCATTAATAACAATAAAGTTAGTGGAGTCTATGAATTATGGGTGTAATCAAACATGGGAGTGATAGGAGAGATAATATGCTTGCAATATTTCCCAAAAGAAAATTATATGTTTTTGTTACTTAATATCCATTTTCATGTTCCTAAGCCTTTATGACAGTGAGATGCTAAGTAGCTAAGTTCTATTAAACATACACTCAGTATACAAGAATGCTATTTTGAAAATTAAGTATGTAAATCACTTAACAGTTTTTATATCTTCAATTATTATAATTATAATATATTTTATAAATATAATATATAATATATATATAATATAATCATACTCAAAAGTGTATTTTCTCTACTTTTTTTTGTTTCATGTGTCTAAAGAATCTTACCATAGTTTGAAACATAGAACAATTGCCATTATAAAATGTTATTCCAATAATTCTCTCAGACAGCTCTCTCATTCCCGTATTCCAATGGCATATGAACCTTCTGTAAGTAGGGAAATACAAACTAGTTGGAATGATGTAGGAGTACTGTTAGAACACAGTTAATATCACCTTTAATACAGATAGGTGTAAGTTATGAATGCAATCTCACACTGCCATGCTAGGGGTTATACATTGGCCTATGTGGTTCAAAGAATTGCACAAACACAAATATTAACATGAAGTAAGGAAATAAATTAAGTTCAGAAGTATTAAGACTGAGAGTGCCAGCAATTTTGAATTCATGAGTGAACCTGGTTTCCCAGCAGCATTAGTCAACAGCACCTGCAACTGTGGCATTTTGATGAAGGTTGTCTAGATGTGATTGGTTGCTTTCATTTTTTAGATGTTAGAAACAGTCCAAGAAACAAAATAATATATCAAACGATGCAAGAGAAAATGAATTCAGAAATTTTATGCATGGTACTTTGACTGATGAGGGCAACCGTACTAGAAAACAAAATTATCTTAGCTAAAATTTAGACAGCTAATAAAAAGAAGCAATTTTTAAATATAGAGTGAGATTTGGAAATACAAAATCAAATCTGTATGTGGGTACATTAGGTAAATCAACTTCTTAAAATAATGTTCATAATTTAAAAATTTGTTAGTAAATTATAACAATCTCTTTTCCAACTTCTAACTAATGAAATAAAAGAGTAACTTAGGGGTTGTAGGAATTGTATATGTCATAAAATTAGTGAAGAACCAATGACTATCTCATATTCACGCAGCTTACATGAATATAAATGAAATAGAAAATGAAAGAATTCTCTTGGGCGACTTTTATGCCAAAATATCAAGTAAATTTATCTTGTCTTGAAAAAATTCTTATTTTACACAAAAGAATCATTGTCTCTTTGTAGATTCACTTAGATTTCTATTGACAAAAAAATGTAAGGGCCTATGTGCTTCTTAAGGAAATAGAAAATAATAAAGTATTCTATAATAATATAATTTAGCTGTATATGGAGGTTTGAATAAGACTGTCCCTCATTGGCTCATATATTTAAATGCTTATTTTCTGGGAATGATTGTATTTGAGAAGAATTAGGAAGTCTAGGAGGTGTGGCCTTTTTGGAGAAAATGTGTCATTAAGGGTAAACTTTAAAGCTTTTAAAGCCCATGTCAGTCCTAGTCTCTCTACTGACACAAAGATCAGGATGCAGAGTACAGATACCATTCCAGTGCCAGGCATGGCACCAAGCTCCCCTCCATGTTAATCATAGGCTGAGTCTCTGGACCTGTAAGCAAACTGCCAATTAATTGCTTTCTTATATAAGAGTTGCTCTTGTCATAGTGTCATTTCACAGTATTAGAACACTTAAAAATATGGTATATAGGCAATACATTAATTTTAATGTCAAATAAACATACCTTGTAATTATAATCTGTCTTTTCCAGTAATATACCTTCTTTAAGATTAAGACTACCCAACAAACTGTAACATTTAAACACTGATATTATAAACATATCTATTGAATGCTTATTGTCAATATTGCATTACTTTCCCTTATATTCTTCAATCAGATAGAAACTTTATCAAATAATATTTTTGCTGACCTCTACCTGTAATTCATTATTAATACTGAATATTCTTCACCTATAAACATAATAGTGGCATAATAGAAAACACAACATAATTGTCATGTTTTCAGAAAAGTAATTGAGTTCATTTCTTCGCAGAAGGCACACATGAATTAACAAATGAAACTTTTATGAATAAATCAGGCATGGGAAAAAAATGTGCCAGGGGTTTTCTGAGTGGGTAAAGATCTGCATGTTTGCTAGAGAATTTACCTAATCTAATCAAATCCTTTGCAAACATAAGATACATACCCATCTCACTTCATTCTCTTTAATACTATGTCTATTTACTGTGCATAATGAGGCAATGCTCCTCATCTTTGAACCTAACATTAAACCAGAATGCTTTAAAGAATTCTGACTTGTCTCTTGGAAACAACATGACCTTCAGGAGATATGGTTCCACCTATAATCTTTGGTTAAATTTTTGATGATGCTTGGCAAGCATTATAGCCATGACCAGTTTCTACTTATTTTAAGATACCAACATACATTAAGTTTGGCCACATTATGTCTAGTCACATTAATGCATTCATTTTTCTATTGCTTTTTCCTTTTTCTCTTTCTATCTATTTACTGTCCCTCTATCACCACTGTTTACTGTTATGGCTTTATTCAAGACCACAATTTGACAAAAGAAAATAAAATCCTATTGAATTATTTCAAAATGAGATTGGTTAAAAAAGAAAGGCGTATTTGGTGGTTTTCTTGGCTTTTTATTTGTTTCTTTGTTTTGATTAGCAGGTAGCAAACTATAACAAAAGAAATGTGATACATATAGTCTAACCATTTTAGTATTAGTGGGGAAATGATTTGATACAATAAAAATCATTGTTTACATTTTAGAAAAAGGATATAAGCAAATATATTTATCAAAACACACAGTGGATTAATTTATGATACTATCCAGTGAATAGCAATGAGGAGACTGTTCTCTACCAAGGTTTGTACATTATCTGCAATTTGAAGTTCCCTTGGAGATATGATACTCTTGTTACAACCCTGGTCATGGGTATAATGCTTGCCAAGTATCATGCAAAATTTAACCAACACTAACATTATAATGGCTAGAAATCTCAGAGAACTTAGCCCTTTTCTGTGATACATGGGAGAGGCTACATGCAGGCAACTAGATGGGGGACTTGAGAGAGGCATGAAAGTGCCCAAGTATGATGTAGGGAGAGATCACAATATTTGGTATATTTATTACTAACCATTATTATCATCATTTAACATTCAGGTTTTGCTAGGCAGGAGAATAATTCCCTCTACATAATACAACTGATGCTATACATGTTATAAATTGTCAATAGATACCTATTGGAATGAATGAAAGTATCCCCTTATAATACACAACCCATCAACAATATCCCAAATATTAAAAGAGCAGTTAAGAATACCACCTAGGATAACAATTTTCTTACCTCTAACTCACCATAATGAGCATGCCACATATTAATAACTCAGTACATACATAAAGACTGCACACCGATCCAAAACTAATGTGATATATTATGATACACAGTCTTTAGTAATTGTGTGAAAACAGTAATGAATATATTAAATGAAAATTTATAGCTTATTTCCTACATGCTTGAAAAATCATATGCCAAACCTCCTGTTAAAATGACTGCTGTTTTACAACAGTGCAGCCTGAGCCCTTGGCTTAGAATGAACATCTATAAAGGATTTACATGATAGTATTGGTGGTAGATGGAATCCATACAGAATCACTTGGAGCAGGTTGGATGAGGACACAAAGTATCACTATGACCATACACACCAGCAGAGTACAAATCTGTTATAACTCCATAAAAACCAAACCTTAGGGGGTTAAGGATATGAATAGTTACAAGTGGTTATATTTAGAATTCAATATTTATTCGTGAATTATAATGTGAAATCAATTTGATAAATTATGAAGCATATCTACCAAGTCACAGTTTTTCTACCATATCCCAAAATCTATGACTGATTATTACAGGAATTATTTCCTATATCTGAGCCAGTACAGTTCACAGAATTTTGTCAGAATTGACCTGTATCTATTGATAGCTTTCCTGGTGTTTCAGTCTTAAGCTCAGTAATTTAAAGGATTCATCTAAAATGTAATTTTGCTTAAAACCCTTCCCTTTCTTATGGGGAAGAATAATCCCCTTTTCTCACAGTGACATCTGGACATGATCCAGACGCACTCAGAGACAATTTTGACCCCAGCTACTGTTGACACAGTAGCCTCATCTTTGTCTATTTGTTGCAACTTATCTACTCAGTTTCTGTGATTATCACACAAAAAATGACTGTGATTCAGACAGACATGAAGGAACAGAAGATCAATTTCAATTCTTTTATTATTGCCATATTTCAGTGCTAGTCATGGAATTACAATGACAATGAGAAGGCAAAACAGAAGCACTTAGACATGACCAACATGGCCTCCTAGTAATAAAATGAGCTAACTCAGGTTCCAGCTGGCTGAAATTATCCCAGTTTCTATAAAAGTAAGTATCAAAGCTGGTTTAAAAAAAATTAAAAATAGGTTGGAAGGAAATTCATTTCTTTTTTTTTTTTTTTTTTTTTTTTTCTTTTATTTATTTTTTTATTCTTTTTTAATTAAAATTTCCACCTGCTCCCCGTTTCCCATTTCCCTCCCCTCCTCCCAAATATTGCCCCCTCCCCCCACTCCCCTCCCCCTATCCCCACTCCTCTTCTCCTCCCCCCACACCATTCCCCCTCCCTCTCGATACTGAAGAGCAGTCCAAATTCTCTGCCCTGCGGGAAGACGAAGGTCTTCTATCTACGTCCAGGAAGGTGAGCTTCTAAACAGGCTAAGCTCCCACAAAGCCAGTTCATGTATTAGGATTGAAACCTAGTGCCATTGTCCTTGGCTTCTCATCAGTCTTCATTGACCGCCATGCTCAGAGAGTCCGGAATCAACCCATGCTTATTCAGTCCCAGACCAGCTGGCCTTGGTGGGCTCCTAATAAATCAGTTCCACTGTCACAGTGGGTGGGTGCATCCCTCGTGGTCCTGATTTTTTGCTCTTGTTCTCCCTCCTTCTGCTCCTCATTTGGACCTTAAGAGCTCAGACCGTTGCTCCAAATTCATTTCTTGAAGAGATAATGTTTATGATTGTTACTCCTAATCTAGCCTGTTAATTCACAGTGAAGACAACTTCAGTAATGATAGTAGGAACTATAACTATATTACCTTTGAGTGACCTTTTAAAATAATGGTTTAGGAGCAGCATAAACTGAATCATGTTTTGTTTCCTCTGATCTTTGAGGAATTCAATAAATGAATTGATTATAATAGAAATATATTATATGAAATCTAGTGGGACATTTATTCACTTGAGATTCCCCCTTCCAAAATTACTACTATAACAAATGTCAAGGTGGCATAAACCCAGCTAGCACAGATTTCTCCATCTTACCTTCTGAGAAGGTCAGAGCCCTTTGCATGTAGATGGTGATATAGCTGTTCCCTGTTAGCCTGAGTATTTTGAATTTTTTTTCTCGAGAAAGAAAGAATTTCAACAGATTTAATAAGTCTTCCAGTTTGCCCTTTACTGAGGCATTGCTCAGAGATGGCTATCGTTCCATTTTGAAGTTAATTATAAAACATATCATGTGTGGAAAATACCTAGTGAATAGTCTCACTATTATAGCTGACAAATGGTGGTGGCTAATTGCTTGTTGGAGCATCAATTAACTCAATCAATATATTTGATGTACCCAATCCATTTAAATGTTACGGGTTAACAGACACTAAATAGAAGAAGCCAAGGGAAAAACTGAAGTAGTTGTTAAAATGATAGACTTTACAGTCAATGAGGAGCTTACTTAAAAACAAATTTTTAAACTGACATATTTACATTGGTATTTACTACAAAATATAGCTGATACCTTAATATTTACTTGAGCTATTCACGAGATATTTAGCAGTCTCTGTTTTGAAAGATGAGTGAGCCGGGCGGTAGTGGCGCACGCCTTTAATCCCAGCACTTGGGAGGCAGAGGCAGGCGGATCTCTGTGAGTTCGAGGCCAGTCTGGTCTACAAGGGCTAGTTCCAGGACAGGAACCAAAAAGCTACAGAGAAACCCTGTCTCGAAAAATCAAAAAAAAAAAAATTAAAAAAAAAGATGAGTGACACATATTTTTAAGGGTATGACATAAAAAGAAGAGGATGCAGTGATCTTGAATCTCATAGTCATTTCCTTTTTCTAGTGAGCATAGCCAGGTCCTAAATATGTATACCTTAGTATTTTTGGTAATTTGATACATCCATTAAATGAGAGTATAAAATAGAAATAATTAATTACTTACTGATTTTTTTACAACATTTTTCTCACTGTCAAATTTTGACTGGCATTTTTTAAGATACTAGATAAATCCTCTGTCAATATTTGAGCATATGCTTTATTGTTTGTATTTACATTTTTCTATCTTTTATCATTTAATGATAATTAGATACTTTAGACACACAATTCCATTAAACTTATTGAATAAAAATTTGAATATCTATCATAGTTTAGAGAAAAATAACACAAATATTTTCTGAATTATTTCTATGCCTTCAGATTTGTCACTGAATATTGACGATCTAGCATCAGGAAATAGGATACATCACTACTCTTTAATTTAAAAAGTGTAATTTAGTACATAAACTTATACTTAAGTCTATAATTTTGATTGGCATTTTAAATCTAAGATGAAATTTATAAGCATGTGCATAACTAAGAATGTATTAATTAGACATGGATATATGGAAATTTATTGTACAAATTTAACTATGGATAATGTACATTTAATGGTTAATTGACTATACCCAATTAAAAAAGCTTTGCAGATACAGGTTAATGTAACACACACACACACACACATACAATATGTTTGCATTTCAATATAGACATAGATACACAATCGTGGACTATTGATTTTGATCTTGGTTTTATTGAAGTACTTGAATGTAGCTAGGCTGCTATTGCTAAAGATGGTACATGCTTGGGTCATAGGACATAGAAAGAGTATTGATATGAGTTGTGAAATATTACTAACTATATAATGATGTGTTACATTTGTTTATGTTGCAGAATATTACTTCGACTATGTAGAATCGAGTTACATTTATTTTTGCTGCTTTTAAAAAAATGTGTAAAGACATGTTGCTCTTTTATTTTGCCTGCCTAAGGCGCCTGACTATTCTAATATAAAGTTGGATGGCCAATAGCTAGGCAGTAGAGGGATAGAAGGAGTTGGCGAGCAGGAGAATAAGAAGGAGGAGGAATCTAGGTTCTGGAGAATAGAGATCTAGGGGGACCAAAAAGGGAAGACAGCCATGGCCAGCGAACCAAGCAGCTGCCAGTCAGCCAGATAAGGAGTAGGACATACAGACTGTAAGAAAGGAAAAAAAGCACCGAGGCAAAAATGGACTAAAGAAAAACATATGGAAGTAAGTTATAAGAGTTAATGGGACAAACATAAGATAAGGCCTAGTATTTATAACTAATAATGAGTCTCAGTGAGAACACATGCTACAGATAAGGCCTGGGAAGCCTCATTCCTACTGTACAACTTTCATAGTTCTAAAAGGTATTATGCAAGTTACCAGAGAAAAGGCAGAGATCCCCAGTCTACCTACTTATGTGCTACAGCAATGATGGGTCTGAAAAAAAATTCCCACCTATGCAATAGTGAAGGAATAATCTCTGTCTGATTAGATTTAATCTGGGCTCCCCCAGGATGAAACTAATTCAATACACCACCATACTAAGAACCTACAGGTAGAGAGGCCATAGGGGCTAAGGCCTATTTAAATTGTGCTGTTATATACCAGGAAATGTTTTAAACTTCAAAATATAAAAGAATCACATACAACACAGAGTTAAGCAGAAAGAATTCAGGAAAACAGAAACAGATGAAGTGCATTGGTTCTTTTTCTCTCCTAAAAACTATGAATGTCAGCACATATTGTACGCAGCAATGTACTCCATTGTTTTTATCCCAGGAATATAAATCAACAATTTAAACAAGACCATTGCTATAAATTAGTGGCTACATACAAAGTTTATTTACGTAAAAAGATTCTTAGTCTTTTGAATATATTACTATTTTCATATATATGAACATAATATTTCTATTTTAAGTAGTTTTAGAAGAAAAATTAAGATAATTTTTCACAGTGAAATATACCTTCTGCTCTCACAATGTCTTGGTAATGTCTTAATATAAAATACAAACAGCAGAGCCGGGCGGTGGTGGCGCACGCCTTTAATCCCAGCACTCGGGAGGCAGAGGCAGGCGGATCTCTGTGAGTTAGAGGCCAGCCTGGTCTACAAGAGCTAGTTCCAGGACAGGAAACAAAAGCTACGGAGAAACCCTGTCTCGAAAAAAAGATCCAAAAATAAATAAATAAATAAAATAAAAAATAAAAAAAATACAAACAGCAGTACTTACATTACTTGGACCTATCACTGATAATCATTAATTTAGTCCTCATAGTTCATTCTGAATTTTATGTGTGTATATGTGTGTCTGTGTGTGTGTACGTATGTATGTGTTTGTGTATGTGAATTTACATAATTCACAGGTTTGGAAATATTTTTCTCATACATGATTATTTCTATACTCACCAATTCCATTGAAAATAATCTTGTTAGAATTTTTCATTTTCTAATTTAATTTTAACAATTTTAGAAAAATGCATTATTTCTTAATATTGAAAATCTAGGTCAATTTAATCACTAATTCTGAAGATATATTAATAAAGGATACATTTTAACTTTCATATTCATTTTTTTAGCTTACAAATAAGTACCAAAGCAGAAAAATCTCTTAAATATCAATGATATCCTAAGAGTTTTAGGTGATTATTCACCACAGGCCTTCATTATAGTGGAAAACATTCAGTAAAAATATATGCTGCTTCACAAATTACATTTAAGCTACCTTCTCCTCCCAAATTATTTTCCTTTTCTATATTTATAGTGATTATATTTACATAAGTATGATGCAAAGATTTATATGGATTTCCAGATTCATTTATCAGGAAATTATTTCTTGATCAAAGGTCTCACTGGTCACCTGCGTACATTTATAAACATATATTTTCTTTATGTCTTATTTGTGAGCAATATTTTTGTTGTTGCTACTGCTGTTTTTACATTTCGCACAGCATTTGTTCTATGCAATATTCTTCCTTATGCTTCCTTTTTGACAGTAGGGTAAGATTTCTGTATTCATCCTTTATTTTCTTTATTTCATCTGGTTTTGTTTTCTGTCTTTTTTTTTTGGCAGACGGGATTAGGAATTTATGCTATAACCCACTTCTGTCTTGCTTCCTAAGTGGTGGAGTTACTGGCATGCACACATCATGTCTGACTTCTTCTTGATGTCTGTAAAGCAGGAGATTTAGTCTGTGGTGGCTTAAATGGAGTGTACTTCATAATCCCCTGCATTTGAATGCTTGGTACGGAGGTAACAGCAGAGTTTCATAAGGATCAGATAATGGGTTTTTTTTTGGAGAAAACGTGTCCCGTGAGGTTGGCTTTGAGAGTAAAATTATCTATGCCTTTCCAGGTCACTCTCTGTTCCAGGTGAGAGCCCCAGGATTCGGCTAGAGCTGTCACATCTGTTGCTTGCTGCCATGCTCTTCAAAATGACACACATTTAGTCCTCTGAAACCATAAGCTAAATTTTTCCTCCTAGCAGTTAACTTGATCATGAGTTTTTGTCAAAACAAAAGACACTAACAGTTATAACAGCAAGAGGAATCTTATTTAAAAAAGAGACTAAATCATGTAGGGCAGGTGTAGATAGTATTGGGGCATTAAAGAGACTCAGTACTTGGACAGATAAATTGTTCTCTCTTATTGTCCTACTTTTTCAGATGCTTTCTAGCTAGACACATACTTTTTGATGTAATAGGCTTTGCTTTATGTACATTTGGGTATAAATGTGTCTTTCTGGTGTTTTTTCACTGAGTATTTTAATTTTGTTATTATTGCTATAAGACAGATTATTTATAAATTATTAAAATTCAACCCTCATGTCTCTAAAATTCTGTGTAGGTTTCAAAGTTTCCATTAACACAAATTTAGCATATAAACCTATCACATCTATCTATCTATCTATCTATCTATCTATCTATCTATCTATCTATCTATCTATCATCTATATCCAATAAGACTTTAAAAAAGACAAAGTTCAACATATTTTGTTAATTTAGTAGAGTTTGATGGTGAGTCATTTTTTTTCTGTAGTGCCCTGTAATTAAATTGAACATTTCTTGTGAATGAAATAATATAGCGACACATGATTTTAGCCTATTGGATTTGACATTTCTTACATTACAAATTTAATATAGATGTCCACATTATTGAATGTTGTGTTTCTTGTAGTTTATATCTAATATATCGTCCTCTCAATTCCTCCAGGGATGACCTTGCCTGATCTATTCTCTTAGAAAGGCACAACTTTTGATATCTCACCCATATGTCTAGCATTTATTTTTAACTTCGTATGTGTAAAAGAAATCTTGCTTTTTCCTTCATCAGCTCATCACCAAAGAGGTTCTTCTACACTTCTACAAGATGGCAAATGGCAACATTACTCATCAGCTTGTTCAAGCCAAAACTTGAGATTCAATCTTGATTTTTTTTTCTGACATCACACACCCACATTATAAATAAATCCTCTCTGCTTTACATTAAAATTCATCTGATATTTGACTAGTTATAATTTGTCCCACATATGAACAGTTTTTTTCCACTTAGTAATAGCAATTTTTCTTTTGCTAGTATGCTTGTATGCAATGGGAGATGGGTAAATGTGTATTATTTTTTCTTTGTACATATAAGTGTGTTTTTGTTGTCTTTAGGAATGTGCACATGACTTTTGATGCCCAAAGAGGCCAGACACATTAGATCTTTTTGAAGCTGAAGTTGTCAGGGGTAGTGAGTCACCTAACATGCTTGCTTGGAACCAAACCTAGGTTATCTGCAAGATCAGTGTTCTCTCTAAACTGCTCAACTAATATTCCAACCAATAGAAGATTTTGGATGTTTTCTGTACTGAGTGAATTCTGAGTAAATATGTAATGTTTGACATTGTACAGCCTTGCCAAGTACCAATTGCTCAGCCCCAAGGAAGAGTAAAAGCCTTCCTGGAGTGAGGCTTAGATGGATGGAAATGCCTTCCTTTGATCTGAAGGCAAATGCTGGCAGTGTGTTCAAAGAGTGTCCACCATAACATTATTTCCTTGGATGTTTATAGCCTGAAGACAGCTCTCTCCTTTAGCTCCTTTGGCAACTAGCACTAGCTAAACCTGTTTCCAAGCTGTAGACTGTGCAGTCTGATCTCCTGAGCTGCTGTAGGCAACAAGACAACAGCCCTGCTTCCCTCTTCATCTTTATAGTAAACACTCTAAACTTCTGAGTTTCTGGCAAAGAAACGGTGGATGAATGTGTGGAGGAGTGGATGGGGAGGCGGTGCAACTCCTCCTCTAATAGCCCATTCCAATTGATCCCACATATTCTTTGTAAGCATATCTGTCATTTTGTCATTTCTCAAAGTCAGGACTCTGGTAGCAAAACAAGCCAGGAGATATTAAATAAACAATCAGTGTTGAAAAAAGAAAAACAATAAAACAGATACTTAGCCTGTTTCACACTCTGAGAAATTGGATGCTACTGAAACACCACATGAAATTCATAGATATGATCTATTAAGTTTTAGACATGAGAATGCATTTAATAAAAATTAAGTGAACATTATATAATTGCATTCTGTATGTGGCTCTAAAAAATAAGAATTTAGTCTGTTTCCTTTCCTTCTTAGTAACTATAATGGTTTTATCAAGTAAGATTTAAATTATGTTTATTATAACAAACTTTTGTATTTTGTATTTGATCACTGTAATATACAGTGATATTTGCTTTCAATTGAATATTAGGTTCACAAAATTTTAACTAATGTGAACAATGCTTAAATAATGTGAAAGTTTCAGTTTTTGATATCGTCTTCACAATGCAACCTAGTTTCACAGCTAAGAACATAATAAATGTGTAATATAATTTTTATTCTAGCACTGAATAGTTCTTACTGTAGACTTTTTGGGTGCAGCTTTAATTATGCAGAGTATAAGCATCTGTAATTATTTGATAATAATTCTTTTAACAAATACCACATTTAAGAATATCCCATTTTTTTTGAAATATAGTGTCATAAGTATCAATGGAACATTTAAGAAAAGATCCTTATTTAGAAATTGCTCACTATTATATCAGCATATCAGAATGCAATTTTTCTAGGTTTTGTAAAGCGATGTTCCTTTGGCCATCCTTTCCCTGATTATTTTATCTTCTCAAGTTAATTATTCATATTCTGGATTTTATCTGTGTAGTCTCTGTGATTAGCTATTTTATTTTATAAGTTGACTATTTTTAATTATTTTTCCAGTCTGTACAGTTTATTGGTTTACCCTTATTCTCTCTTATGCCTTTTCATCATCAGTGTTTTAATGTCAAATTAATGTTACCAATGTTAAAATTTCCATGTATCATTAGAAAAGAATAATTTTATGTTTTATTAGTTTCTCTAGGTGAACAAAAGTCATTTATATAATGAATCTATACATTTATATAAATATCTATCATCTATCTGTCATCTGTTTATCATTTATCAATGTAATCTATCTATATACTCACAGATATAAAAATGAGATTTGTTGAATGTCTTCCAGGCTGTGATCCAGATATAATGGCTACCCACCAACAGAAGGTGCATGAATCCAGTAGTTGCTCAGTTTACCAGATTAGATATCTAAGATGTTATTAGTATATGGCAAAATCCATAACTAAGCTCTAATGTTATTGAAGGAAAGAACTTGACAGTGACAGTGAGAACAAGTAGGCAGAGAGAACAGATTAAAGCAGATCTTTCCATTTCAAAATATCTGCATTAAAGAAAAGTCACCAACTTCAGAAGATCCAGAATAAAAGCAGGTCTTTCCAGTTCAAATGATTTTTAAAAATTCATCACAGATGTACACGCCATAATGGGTTTTAGTCAATTCCATATGTAGTCAAGATGACAACTAAGAACAGCTGTCAGATAAATATAGTAATTAATTTTGTCCTTATTCATATACCAATTAATATTAAGATATTTTAATAAATTTGCCCTTTTTTCCCCAGGTAGTCTTCTATTTTTGGCTTGTTCCTTTCTCTGTGTTCTCAAACCACTAATGCCTCCCTTATGCCTTAGTCTAATAGATTAGTGTGAGCTTCCTTACACTAATAATAATAGTGAGTAATAGAGTGAATACTTGCGAGCTATTATTTATAGGCAATTAACATTGATAGAGATTCTTGTATATTGATACAAATGTAAATTATATTAAATATGTTCCTATTTTGTCTACAATATGTATATATCTAGGCAAAGTTATTTTGTCATATTGTATGCATGCATGCTTCTACCTCTGCTTAAAACATTTTTGTATATTGATAACACTTTAGGATATATTTATCATATTGCAATGTATCTTTTGACCTCAAGATACTTAAATATTATTTAAAATTTGAAGTCATTGTCCTCATTTGTTACACAATTGTTTATTGTATAATAGTCTAATACAAAGTCTTAGTCTTTAAGTTATACAGTATGAAGAATTATAGATGAATAGTCACCTGTGTTTATCATACTTACAGTTAACTAATCATGTTCTTTGGATACATAGAGATTGTATTCAACAAAGAAAGGTTATTTTCAACCACTTCAAAGAGCTGTAAAATATGACATTTAAAAAAATTAGGGTTCTGTTGACGTGAGACAGGATTGACCTGGCAGCACCCAAACTATTCCTGAGAGAATGTTGAGCACGAAAGACACTCCACTTGGAGCTTGTTTTCTTCTTGGCAAAACTGGCCTTTGAGCAAGGAATTGCCCATCTTTGACCAGTGACAAAATGCATAATTTCTGGACAGGACAAACAGGATACAAGAAAAAAGACTGTCAAATCTTTTTTTTTTGTTTTGTTTTGTTTTGTTTTGTTTTTGTTTGTTTGTTTTTCGAGACAGGGTTTCTCTGTGGTTTTGGAGCCTGTTCTGGAACTAGCTCTTGTAGACCAGGCTGGTCTCGAACTCACAGAGATCCGCCTGCCTCTGCCTCCCAAGTGCTGGGATGAAAGGCGTGCGCCACCACCAAGACTGTCAAATCTTGACAAGACAGGGTAATATGGTTTTGAAAAACTCCCTGCCTCTGAAAATGATCTGTTATTCTAGGCCTTAGTCAAAGTTGGTTGCTCCAATGTTGCAAATGAAACTCTGGGTGATTGCCCAGGTAGCCAGTTGTCTCTGTCATTTGTTGCACTTTTTTGGAAGTTGTTAGATTGCACTTCCTGCTAACTCGAGAAATATTATTTCCTTTCTCAGGTCTTCAGTGGGGTTGAAGACTAAATAGTTGTAGTTACTTTCCTCTCATGACTTGGCCAAGTTATTTATTATACAAGACATAAAGTAATTCGGATAGGATAATTATTAGCATATTTATCACATTTATTGCTTGATATATGTGTTCTTATTGTATATAATTTTGTGTTAGGCTTAAAACTCTCTTATTTAAACAAAAGGGAGAGCTGCTATAAAACTTCCTACTGCCAGTAGCCTTTTAGTTACACACCCACTTGGGTGTGGCCTCTTACACTATATAGGCTGATATAAAGCACTCATCCGGCCTCTTTTCTGGCTGCAGGATTAGGTTGCTGTTCTCCATTCCAGTAGATGATTGTGACTTGTGAGTGTATTCCTAAATAAATATCCCTCTATTTTTCTCAGTTCTTTTCTTTTATTAATTTATTTATTTATTAAAGATTTTTGTCTCTTCCCCGCCACCGCCTCCCATATCCCTCCCCGTCCCCCAATCAACTCCCCCTCTCTCATCAGCCCTAAGAGCAGTCAGGGTTCCTGCCCTGTGGGGAGTCCAAGGACCTCCCACCTCCTTCCAGGTCTATTAAGGTGAACATCCAAACAGCCTAGGCTCCCACAAAACCAGTCTGTGCAGTAGGATCAAAACCCAGTGCCATTGTTCTTGATTTCTCAGCAGTCCTCAATGTCCACTATGTTCAGTGAGTCCGGTATTATCCCATGCTTTTTCAGACCCAGTCCAGCTGGCCTTGGAGAGTTTCCGATAGAACATTCCCATTATCTCAGTGTGTGGGTGCACCCCTCGTGGTCCTGAGTTCCTTGCTCGTGCTCTCTCTCTTTCTGCTCCTGGTTTGGACCTTGGGTTTGTAGTCTGGTGCTCCAATGTGAGACCCTGTCTCTGTCTCCTTTCATCGCCTGATGAAGGTTAATATCCAGGAGGATGTCTATATGGTTTTCTTTGGGTTCACCTTCTTGTTTAGCTTCTCTAGGATGCAATTTCTTTTTTTTTTTCCTTTTTTTTTTATTCTTTTTTACTTAAAATTTCCAACTGCAATTTCTTTTAAACATTCTTCTTCACCTCAGACAGCATTCTCTTTTTCAAATGTCGTTCTAACTTGTTCAAGACTGTCCAACATTTGACCCATTTCTGCTCTACTAAAACTCTCCATTTTATTTCAATGTTACTTTGTATTATTTAAATTTCCATCATATAGTATAAGACATTCAAACAAAAATACAGTGGCAAAGAACCTTCTTGAGAAACAAAATACACACATATACATTCACATGTTGAAGAAAAGAGTCATAAATTTGAAAATAAGTTTAGGGGTGTACATAGGAAGGTTTTGAGGGGAAAGAGCAGAGGCTAATAATGTGATTATATAATATTCACAAAAACAAATAATAATATTTTTAAATATAAAAGGACACTGACTATGAGAGAAAATTTTCTGTTCTAGAAGATTTTTTCTTAGAATAATAGGGGCAATCATAGTGAGAGGTATATGTCAGTATACCTGTTACAGCTAACTTTAAATGGAAAATAAAATCCATTATAATTGTAACAACTGTGCTTATTTTAAAGCTTCACCATGATATATTTAGTTAGTTTCTCCTTACAGAATTCAAAAAATTTTCACAAAACCTTACTTACCTAATTTTGACTGTTTAAATAATAGCATGCTAGAACTTTTTGTTTGAAAATATACTGCTAGATTCAGAAGTAATGCTCCAAGAAATAAATTAAAATATACCCAATTTGATGGCTTTGAAGTAAAATCCATTTAATGTGTTTCCAATTTAAATATCTTTCTTGGTAAGTGGATTATGTTCTTCATCACTTAGTACTTCACCATCAATTTTGCTTTCATCTTTGAGCACTAATGTCATTTATGACATATAAGCAAGCTTGCATTTGGTTAGTAAGTTGGATGAGAGTCATCTATATTTGCTGTCAAAGCAGCAGCGAAACTCTGGCATCTGTGGAAATAAATTCATTTCCAGTATGAAACTATAAATCTCATCAAAATGGTCTTTTACAAAAAGAATCTCAAAGCAGCCTGACTACACATAGTCATATTAGTTAGGGAAGTAGTAGATATCATTCATACTCTACTCATGACATAATGGCTGCATACAAGTTATGTGAATTCTGGATACAAAGATGACTACCCCATAACTTTAACAAGAACTGAGAAAATAGGAAGGTGACAGAAACAGTACCTGAGGAGAGATCATTTGAATGTTAAAATAAAATGGTTTCTTTGAATACTCTTAAGTGTGTATATCGAATACTTTGATAAGTATGGCAAGGTAACAATGTAGGTTTAAGCCTAGATACTTGTTCAAGTTATAATGTTCATAGTATTGCAAATTAAAATAGGAGACTGATCTTAAGAACAGAATTGTAGAGAAAATCTGGTTGTTTTCACTGAAATGAATGGACATTGACAGCATGGAGGGGAAAGATCTTCACCACTCTCACTCACATCTGATAGAGGGCTGATCTCCACATATACAAAGAACTCAAGATACTATACATCAAAATACTAAATAATGTAATTAAAATTGGGCTGCAAATTTAAACAGAGAATTCTCAACATGAAGAATATCAAATAGCTAAAATACACATAAAAATTATTCAACATCCTTAACCATCTGGGAAATGCAAATCAAAATTACTCTGAAATACCATTTTATACCTGTCAATATGGCTAACATCAAAAACACTAATGACAACCTATGCTCCAGAGGATGTGGGTTCAGCAGAACATGCCTCCATTGCAGGTGGGAGTGCACACTTATAGAGCCTCTTTGGAAATCAGTATGACAGTTTCTTAGAAAATTGGAAATCAATCTACCTCAATACCAAGTTTCACCAATGTTGGGTATAGATCCAAAGGATTCTCTTTTATATCACAAGGGCACTTGCTCAAATATGTTCATAGCAGCATTATTCATTATTGCCAGAATCTTAATACAACCTAGATGGCCATCAACCAAAATATGGATAAAGGAAATATGGTTCATTTACACAATGGAGCACTACTCTGTTGTAGGGGGTTGCTTGTTCATCCTGGCTGCCCAGAACTAAAATAATCACACTGAAACTGTATTAATTAAAGCAATGATTGGCACATTAGCTCTATCTTCTTATTGTATGACTCTTACATATTAACTTAATCCATTTCTATTAATCTGGGTATTGTCACATGGTGGTGGCATACCAGCTAAAGTTTTGGCACCTGTCTCTGGCAGGGCTTCATGACTTCTCCCTGAATCTGCCCTTCTTTCTCACAGCATTCAGTTTAGTTTTCCCTGCCTACCTCTATTCTTTTGTGCTATCAGGCCAAGCCAGTTTTTTTTTATTAATTAACCAAACATATTCACAACATAAAAAGGGAAATTCCACATCACCTCCCCTTTTCTATTTAAATAAAAAGGAAGGTTTTAACATGAACATAGTAAAATTACATAAAACAGTTATCAAGCAAGAACTGTAATTATATCTATTTTATCTTTTGTCATAACTAAAGAAAATTATATTATTACTATTGTTTTTCAACTCCATCAAAGAATCCAGAAGGCAATAATATTACATAAGTAAACAATAAGTTCATTGTAAGCAACTTCCAAAATTTTAGAATTGACAGAGACATCTCGATACCTGGACAGTCACCCAAAGTTCTTCTGTACTGTTGGTGCCTAGAGGCCCATTGTATCTGGCAGACTTTTCCATGAAGCAGGATTTCAAAGATAAGTTCTTCTATATTGGCATTTTGTCAGTCACTTTCTTCTGTATTCTACAGAATGTTTATCAGATTCCTTTATGAAGCAGGATAACTGAAGGAGAGTCTCACCTTTAGGCAAGTTCAACAGTCATTTCTCTATGGGTGCTCCATGTCCAGTTTATCAAGTAGTCCAGTTTCTTTCCGAAATGGCTAGCAAACTCCATAAGAAGCCTTTTCATTGCCCATCATCCTCTTTAAGTAGCTTGGTGCTGCCAGGAGCAGATGTGTCTCACTGTCATGAAAAGTCCTAAGTCCTTTAAACATTTTAAATGCCATATTCTAAATGTGTCTGAAAGATTTGAAGAATACCTATCTAACTGAAATATATCTCTATATATCTAAAAAATCCTAACTAATATGACTAGAAGCTTGTCTATTATAGCTGATTCTCTATAAACCTATATTTCTTAATTATACATTATATTTTTAAATGAGCTGTACAAAGACAATACTTTAATCAAGAGCAGAAATATACATATAATGAAATTGACCTTAAATTTGTATCAATAAACTAAGATCCATTACAATGCAAATCTCTATAGCATATCACCCGTTAAATGTAATGAAATATTTATAAACAATATTTGGGAATATGGGTACAGTATTCTGTAAACTGCTTCCTGCTAATTGAGGGTTTTGTTGATTAGGTCTTTCATGGTTCATCTTACATGCAAGGTTCATCTTAGTTCACCTTAGTTGGGCAAAGTAATTTTTTCCTTTTTTATTTATTTGTTTTTCCATTCAAAAAATTACACTTCCTCTCCTCCTCCCATTCCCTTACTGCTCTCCCACTCACTGAACCGGGACTGAATGAACAAAGTAATTTTTGAGGGGTGTTTAAGGTTACCTTCTGGGTAAACCGGGGGTGGGGAAGATGGAGTAGAGGTAGGGAAACATGGGGAATCAGGTTGTGTGAGCTGGGATTGGGACAGACGGGGAAAATAATAAAAGAGATATCTTGAAGGGAGCAATTTGGGGAAAAGGGAGAAACCTGGTGCCAGGGAAACTCCCAGCTAAGATTTATACCAATAGTGCAGAGGTGCCTGAATTGGCCTTCTTCTGTAATCATTTTGGTGAATACCTTAATTGTCATCAGAGAGCATTCATTTAGTATCTGATGGTAGCAGATGCAGAGATTCAGAGCAAAGCACTAGGTAGAACACCAGCAGTTCTAATAACAAGAGAGAGAAGAGAGTTTTGGAGCAAGAGGGGTCAAGGTTAGGACAGAGGAACCCACAGAGACAGCTGACTTGAACTTGTGGAGCTCACTTACTCTGAACCAAGAGATGGGGAGCCTGCATTGGACCTATTTAGTCCGTGTGTGTGTGTGTGTGTGTGTGTGACAACTGTGAAGCTTGCTCTGTTTATGGAGCTCCTAGAAGAGGGATCAGGGAAGTCCCTGGTCCTTTAGCTGTCTTTGTGGAATCTATTCCCCATGTTATGTTGCCTTGCCCAACTTTGATGCAAGGACAAGAGATTGGTCCTTCCTCAACTTTGTTGACGTCCATGAGAGGTTGACCTCTATCAGAATGGAGACAGAGGAGGAGTGAATGGGGGAGGAGTAGAAGGGTGGTAAGGGAGGTAACAGGATGAGAGGAGGGAAGGAAAACTGTGGTCAGTATGTAAACTAAAATTTAAAAATTAATAAGAGAAAAAGCATGGCCAATGAGCATGTAAACATCGACACAGTAGTATATACAAATATTTTCATTTCTTATTTTATATTTATTCTTTCATTTCTTTAATTTAAATAGGACAAAATTAAAACTCTTAAATGCTTATTACTTGAACAATACATCTGCCTATCTAGTGTGAGTGTGTGTGTGTGTGTGTGTGTGTGTGAGTGTCTGTGTGTACATTTTTTCATAGTTGTGTGTATATAGAGACCAGATTTGTTCTGGGGTGTTTTTCAGGATAAATTTATCTTATTTTTAGAGACATGGTCTCTCACTAAACCCAGAGTCATTGATTTGGCCTGGTTGACTGGCTACTGGGTAATGGGGATTTTCTGCCACTTCTTCCAAGTACTTCTATAACTGGCAGACTACCTTGCCCAACTTTGTGAGTACCAGTGATGTAGTTGAGTTTCTGAAGAATGCATGCATAGGAGTTACTTTATCAAATGTGGCATCTTTCTAGTCATCTTTTAAATATGCTTATTTTTCATATAATAAAATCTTTCAAGACACACCTCAGTAATAAAAACCAAGGAATTTGGCAATAATAGAGCTCTTAATGCTCAAAAATTGTAACATTAAATAGACAGATACAAAGAAAATATGTGTAAAGCAATGGGTGATCTGAATATAGTGTATGAACTTTACTCTGTTAATTTACTCATGTTAATTTAACTGTTAATTTTACTAAACTTAAAGTAGATAATTTTTGAAGAAGGACATACGTATACATATACATAAACATATTTGTATATATTATTAGTTTTGGTTATCTTTCTGCCTTAACCTCTTGAGGGTTGACGTTAAAGTTATACTCTAACACACCTGAATTTGTACAGTTTTAAACAATAATATATACACCAATACAAGTATTTTTATATTTCATATTTGACACTCGAAGCTAATAATGTAATGCAAAATTGCAGTTAAATCCAATGTTTAATGTAAGACCTTCTGTGTTTATTGTTTATTTCATCTCAAATCAAGCACTTAGAAATTTCATAGATTCTAAGACAACTTCCCTTTAATTCCATCCTGAAAGTTATTACTAGGTCCACATAAGCTACTATGCTTGTTCCCTGATAGAAATATTTTTTAAAAATATAATAAGGTGATTGCAAAGGTAGATGAAACAGCTTTCTCAGAAGCCAGTCATAACTGAATCTCAACCTTTCTACCCTTGATTTGTTGGATTTTTCAGAAACCACATCAAGCAACTTTTCTAATTTTGCTATCATATTTTTAGTGTGTTTCATCCTTAATTGCTATTTAATAACAATCAATTGTGTGTGTAGGCCATAAGCAAAAGTGAGAAAAGTGAGGTTTATATGCAAATGTGGACTTTAGGCAATATATTGGTTAGTGAAAATCCCTTAAGAATTATAATATAGAAAGAGGAATGATAGAACAACAAATTAACAGTTGTTTTGTTTTTTTTTTTTTGTTTTTTTGGATTTTCGAGACAGGGTTTCTCTGTGGTTTTGGAGCCTGTTCTGGAACTAGCTCTTGTAACTAGCTCTTGTAGACCAGGCTGGCCTCGAACTCACAGAGATCTGCCTTCCTCTGCTTCCCTAGTGCTGGGATTAAAGGCGTGCGCCACCACCGCCCAGTCAAATTAACAGTTGTACATCAGAATGTGGTGTGGCATGTCAAGTTAGATATCCTAAATTAATGGCAATGAATTCTAGTAAATTACTGTATTTCCTCACTTATTGCAATCAAATCTTTTTAGAGTATTTATTATGAAATTGTTGTTTGTAAAAATAGAAAACAGAATTTTTAAGATTATATTCACTTTCAGCATATGTGCTTTTCCCAGTGAGATATGTACAAATGCTGAGAAACCTATAGTCAGATCTGAACAGTCTCGTTAGAGAAAGATTACACAAGTGGCAGAGCTACAAAAATAATATAATGGAAGAAAACAACTCAGACAGCATTTTTAATTACAATATTCAAAATCTAGACTTTTCTCAGTATACAGCTTTGTGTAATTCATGTGCCCAGAGTCTCTGAGATAGATTTTTGAGAGTGTTTCTGTCCACCAATAGCAGATATAAAACCACCAAAATTGTCTGAAATCTCAGAGAGCAAATTCATAGCAGAGAACAAAATCCTTTATTGAAATGGCATTAAAGCCTCACATTGTGCTGCTAATGTCATTAGTAGCGCTGAACAGATTCCGCTGAAGGAAAACTTTTCAGTGTTACGAAATCTCTTTGGATTGCATTTATCAAGTTCATCTCTAACGCCATATGTGCACCCTTCTGTGTTGATGGCACCAGTGTCCTGCTTCCCCTTTCCAAAAACAGAGAGAATATGATGTAGGTTTCTGTTGGTTTGCTCCCACCCACCTCCCAAGCATCTGCTTACTTCTTCTTTCTAATAACATCCTAGTTCCTTTCAGAGGATATCTGCATTCCCTCAATTTCTGTAATCATATTGGGAGAGTAAATCCTCACCTTCATCATCCAATGAACTGAGGAAATCAAGGTAGGCAGTTGTCCTTAACAACCATTAAAACCATAACATAACAATGACATACCATGACACATAACATATAATGTAACATAACAATAACCATAACATGCAGAACACCAAGGTCAGACCCATACAGTTAGGTTCTCTGATTGTCATACCAGTCTCTGTAAGCCACTACAAGTCCAGGTTAATTGATTTTGTGGGCTGTTTTCCTGAGATGTCCTTGACCCCTTAGCTCCTACAGTCCTTCCCCTCTTCTTTAGGATTCCCAAAGCTCTGCCTAATGTTTGGCTGTGGGTCCCTGCATCTGCTCCCATCAGCTGTGGGATGAAACTTCTCTGATGATACTCATAAAACAAAATTAACACACACGCATACACACACACAAGCACACAAACAGATATATATATATACACATACATATTAGTATGAGGTATGTAGAAAGAGAGAAGAGAAGTGGGCTTAACATATCAGTATGTGAAAGATTTTCATAAGTTGTTTACTTCAGAATAATAAACCACATAGAGTTAAGCACCAGGCAATTTCATGTGTCAGTCCAGTCCAGAAATTTTACGTGGACCAATTATTCAAGAGTCTGCACATATTCAAGATATCAGTAATGGTGACTTTTGTTTTCAGGGAAGATTTCAAGGGCCTCAAATGACAGACGAGCACATACATCTAAGAACTACAACCCATAAGGCAAAGCTTGTTTATAAATATGTCAACATAATTTTAATGTCCTAAAGAAAAGACTACCAGATGACTAAGCAAATCTTGATATAAGCTTATTAGGTCTTTAATATCTTACATAAAACAAACTGCCTGAAGATTATTATTATTATTTGTTTAGGATATTTTAAATAACAAAAGGGATATGTTGTTTTTAAAAAAGCATATATATGCTAAAGTAATTTTCTTTAAATTATTATTCTATTTTAAATATCTAAGTGAAGTGATATTATTTTTATTTTAGGATGTTTCCATTGTCCTTCTAAAGAACATAAGCCAATATGTTGCATATATTCTCAATGGCTTCAGGGTCATGGTTTCCGTGGGAGTAGAGGGGGTGTTACTCAAGCAGAATCTAGATGAAGTGAATTGAAGGCTAGAATTAACCTTGAGATTTTCAGTATGAATACATTTGGACAACTTTTTCAGATGTACTCATAACTTGTAACAGTAACTATTAGGTCATAGAGGGAGCATCAATATATCCTTGCAAAGTGAAAATCACATTGCAATATTTGGTATTCCATATTTCATTAAAAATGCAAACTGTACTATAGTTTTGTCTGATAATGTGGTAGTACATTGTGTCTTTGGAAATACTGCTTCATAAAGCATTAAAGTTTAAGCAAGTACCCACTTAAAATATTTTTTTTTCCATTTGAAGTTACTAAGGATTCTTTTCAAGGAATTACTTAAGTGTTTTTGTAGAATTTACAAGTATCTGGAAGAAAATATGGCCTTTATCTGAGACACAAAAGCCTATTGTATACTCACTATGACAGAAATTTCCAGGGTTTTCAAACTAAACTGCATTTCCATAGTGATTTTGGATCTCTTACTTGTTCTTAACAGAAGATATAACGCAATTATTAGTGGCATTAAATGTGGAATCTGATTGTTTTGATAGGGAGTTACAAACAAAAGCTTGCAAAACTGCATCTGATTTCCTTGCTCATGTTCTCAGGGAATTTGGACTGCTCTTCAGTAACGAGAGGGAGGGGGAATGGACTGGGGGGAGGAGAAGAGGAGTGGGGATGGGGGAGGGGAGTGGGGGGAGTGTGTGGGAGGAGGGGAGGGAAATGGGAAACGGGGAGCAGTTGGAAATTTTAATTAAAAAAGAATAAAAAAAAACTGCATCTGCTTCTAAAAGAGAAAACTAAACTCAGAAACATGGTGTCCTTCAGAATACAGTGAAATCCATCACTGTCACATTTTAGAGGAATAAAGTGTAGATGATGTCACTGTATTTAATTTCAATTGACCTTTTCTGCCCACTGCAGAAACTACAAGGGTCATCTTCCAGCAAATGATAGTGAACTGTGTTATTACTTAACCACATCTATGACCCAGTTACAGTGACTGACCCAAATATGGTATCTTCATAGGAACCAATTGACATGACCCTTTAAACAAGAACTCTAAGCTACAATGACCCGCATCATTATGAATATTTTTTAATCAAGTAAAGGACATAAAGTTGTATGTCACATTTCCCTCACTAGTAAAAAGATAATGTACTCAAAGGTGTTCATGATCAGATTATTATCAGTTGTCTGATAAATATTTAGATGTTTATCCAAGAAATATAACAGAAGTTTTGCATAAGAAGGAATATAACAGAAATTACCAGTTGGCTATAGCATCACAGAGTAAGAGGCAAAGGAAAGGAACAAACAACAAAAATAAGGCGAGAAACCATATCAATCAAAACTAGGTAGAGCCAATATTTCCAATAATTTTGAAACAAGTCAAGGTTGTTTTCATCCAAGAAACACAGTTTCAGTGAGAAACCAAAAAATCTGTTTAGTTATTGAGTAATTGTTTACATAGTTTGACATGAACATTTCCAAATTGTAATAAAGCATTAACATTCTGTATATAATGTTAATACATTTTTAGATACAGAACATGTAATGGCAGTAGTATTATCTCAGGGATCTGGAGATCAGATGGAGATGTTGTACATCCTATGAACAGGTATTCCACACTTTCATATATTTATTTATTTATCATGTGTGTGTGTGTGTGTGTGTGTGTGTGCATGTGTTTGCACACATCTATTTGTGGGAGATGAATTGCTTATGTGAATCCCAGAGAACTTTCAATAGCAAGTTCTCTCCTTTCACCATGTGGGTTCAAGGGACAAATCTCACTCAGGTCATCAGTCTTGGTGGGAAATATCTTTACCCAGTGGGGCATTTAAGTAGCCCTTGTTCCTATGTGCATGGTGTCTTTTTTGCAAGGTATCATCTATCCTACCTCACACTGCAGAACTCACAGCACTTTTTACAATAGAAAACAAATCCAACATGATTTATAGTGCATTTGTTATAACACAAGTCTAAAGTATAAAATGAAGTGTTAGAATACCTGGTTTCTACATGCTATGAAAATTCATGGAAAATGAACTGAGTCTCTATCAGAAGGCTAAGAATTTACAATCCCAAAAGGAATATTCCTGGGTGAATTTATACACGAAGAAAGGAGAGATTTCCAAGACCTTGTAAAATAGGATATCAGAAAACAAAGTGAAATGAGTAGAAATTTTCTGTAATAAACCAGTTAGCTACCATAACAACTACACAGTATGGAATTTGAAACTCACAGTACAGTAAATGTAAAAAGAGCAATAGACATCCAGCAAAAGTTAAAGAAATGGCTGCAAATTAAAATAAATATGTTATGCAGTGAGGGTGACTTTATTGTGTTAAGGAAGAAAAGGATAAGCAATATATAAATATGTTGCAGGATTTTTTTTTTGAAGTACTTGTGTGGCAAATGAGAGGACAAAGAATGACAGGGAAACTGTGGGCAGGATGCTAGGCTGGGTGTTCTCAGAGAAATAATGACAGAATGTTCTTTCAGTTTGAATCTCAGAAGAGAGACAGAGGACAAAATGAAGACTACAAGAGAATGAGAGGTGTCCTCCAAAGTTAATACTGAGTATGACTTGCAACATTCAGATAAAGTCTACTGACATAATGTTCAATACAAACATATGTACACACTAGTAGTATACTAAATGTTAGCAAAATAGACTTAGAGAAACTAAAGAAATGTTTTTTAAACAAAGGGAAATCATGATAAAATACACATTGTAAGCCAATGTATAAAGGGATAAGGAAAATGTCTCAGCAGACTTTCATTAGAAACCCATCATGACAGCAGATTGGAAAGATAGTAGATGATGAAATAAGTTTAAATGCTATGAAATCATTAGAAAATAAATCAATGGGAATACCTAGGTCACAAAAAATTACTTTTAAAGATAGGGAACTTTTCTAAAAAAATTAAGACAGTATTCAATTTTACAGAGACAAAGATTTAAAAATTTTGAAGGACAGGTCCAAGGAACGAAGATGACCGTGGTTAAAGGTGACACCTATAAAAGCCGAGAAGACCAAATTGAGCCTCTGTCTCTACCGCGATCCATCGCCAGATGAAGGTTCTAAGGTGATATGCAAGATATTCATCAGTATAGGATAGGGTCATTTCAGGTTCCCTCTCCTTAGTTGCCCAAGGTACCAGCTGGGGACATCTCCCTGGACACCTGCGAACCCATCTAGAGTCAAGTTTCTTGCCAACCCTAAGATGGCTCCCTTAGATAGGATATATACTTCGCTGCTCCCGTATCCTCCCTTCCTATATCCCAACCATCCCAATCCCCCGAGCTCCTCCCATCCTCCCCTTCTCATGTTTCTCATCCCATTTCCCCTTTGCCCCATGCCACCTCACCCGCAAGTTCCCAGTTTTTGCCCTGCAATCTTGTCTACTTCCCCTCTCCAGGCGGATGACTATATGATTTTCTTTGGGTTCACTTTCTTATTAAACTTCTCTAGGATCACAAATTATGCTCAATGTCTTTTATTTATGGCTAGAAACCGATTATGAGTGAGTACATCCAGAAGAGGAGTGGGGATAGGGGGAGGGGAGTGATGGGAGGGGGCAATATTTGGGAGGAGGGGAGGGAAATGGGGAACGGGGAGCAGGTGGAAATTTTAATTAAAAAAGAATAAAAATAAAAAAAAAGCTGAGAAGACCATAGTTGGCATGATATAAAGTCAAATTAAGTTTTATTTGTTATACACTTTTGACTTCTCAAAAATTCCTAATTTTCTTTTTCTTTCTTTCTTTCCTTGTTTATTTATTTATTTTTAAAACAATATTCATCATTTTACACACCAATCTCAGTTTCCATTCCCTCCCCCTCCCTCTGCTCCTTCCACCTTTCCCTCACCCCATCCTCATCGAGTATGACAAGAACTTTAAATCTCTGAAGAAGATATTAGAAAATGGAAAGATCTCCCATGCTTTTGAAAATAAATATAAACATAATAAAAATGTCTGTATTGCCAAAAGCAATCTACATATTCAACGGAATCCCCATCAAAATCCCAACACAATTCTTCACAGATATAGAAAGAACAATATTCAACTTCATATGAAAAAAAAATCCACAATAGTTAAAACAATCCTGTACAAGAAAGGAACTTTCAGAGGCGACACCATTCCTGACTTCAGCTCTACTATGGAACTGTAGTAATGGAAACAACTAGGTGTAAAGACTAGGACCATCCTCCTGATTTAATGGCAATTTCATTTCTTGGCCACTCAAGAAATAGCATTCTTGCAGTAAATACTTTTCAAGGTTCATTAATTTATTGATCAGAATTTCCCCCTCCCAAATAACATCATTATCTTTTATTCGAATAACAGGTAAGTGAATGTTCTTGCAGATGTAATCTTATTCTACTGATACAAGTTATGATATAGGAGGAAAGCCTGCATGAAGGGCAAAGCACCAGAGATAAAGAGAAACTCACTGCTGATCTTAACCATATTGTATTGTAAACTATGTTGTGTGGCTCAAAATGGAAAAGCTTTAATATCATGTAAAGAATGCAGGGACAATAGAGTGGTCTTTCCCACACACTTGTCACTAGAAATATTTAATCTGAATTTCCTATCTAGTTTGCAGATAGACTTTAAATCAAGTAAGAATAAACTGTTCTAATTTTAATAAAATCCATGGAAATATAGCATCGAAATAACTAATTATTAAATAACAGGTATATGTATATGAAATTGTGTGCCTGTATACGTGTATGTTTGCTTCTTTATAAATCAGTAAGAACACTTCACCTACTCATATTCCTTGTCAGAATAAACAGTTTATAATTTAATACTGTTATAGCTGATCTTAGCTTTTAAAGTGTTTTCATAATAAAAGTACCATTTAGTAGGAAAGGGGCAAGGTTCAGGGTTTAAGGAGTTTATTTTTCAATGATGAGGAACTGAATCTGGATCCCCAGTTCTCATATAAAAACCAAAGGCAGTGGTGTACAAAAGTAATTCTGGGGCTTAGGGAGGCCAGAATGGTACTTAGAAATATCAAGACCCCTGTGGCTCTCGTACTGGTCTGTTTAGCTAAATCATGAGATTCCGCTTTAGAAAGAGTGACTAAGTCTCAAAACAAAGCTGCAGAAGAATAGAGACAGATGTAAACTTCTGCTCTCTATATGAACATGTGAGTATACATGAGCTAGAAGACAAATGAGAAATTGCCCCCCACACCTCCCACACCCACATCCCTACCGTTTATCTTTATACCAGAAAACTTACAGTAATACCTATGCAATGTTTTGGTATCCATGTGGGGTCGCTCAGATCAGAAGCCGTCTCGAATTCACTCAGTTTTACTGACAAGGCTCTGTATGTCTTACAGATAGCACTGGTAATAATCAAACTACACTGAAACGTGTTTTGTTCTGAGTGAGTGTGGGTGGTAGAGATATTATGTGCAATCTGTCAGTTTTCTGGGTTTAGAAAAGCTGCTCAGAGAAACAAAAGCCCCCTGCCAGAAACACTTAGTTAAAGAAATGACTTTTCATAGAAAAGGAAAATTGCCAACGTTCATTTTTCTAGGCATTGTTATGTCTTAACATTAATAGAAACTCCAAATTACTGGAAATGGCAGAGGATCAAAATGTTATGTTTTGTCTCCTTTTTTTCAAAGATATTTCAAAAACCTAAGACTGCTGTTTTGTCTTGACACTGCAATATATATGCACCCCATTGTCGGATGGTATGTCATTGCTGCAACACATGTGAAATATATATGCACCCCATTGTCGGATGGTATGTCATTGCTGCAACACATGTGAAAAGTATACCAATAAAACAAATCTGTCAAGAGCCATTGATAAAGAGAAGAGTCAAGTGTATTTGGAATGGGCTTTGATAGAACTTCCCTTCCTTTGGTGCTGCTGTTTTGCTCATCAGTAAATTAGTAAATGATACGAAATCGTTTTTTAAGCTTGTGCCAGCTCAGGCAGGAAAAGCAGCTTGGTCCCTTAAAACTAAAACACTCTGCATCAATTTTCTGCATAGCAGCCCAAGATTTAAGTTCATCATTTTGAAACATGAAATATAGATATTACTCAATAATAAGTATAAAAGACTGACAAACTAATGCATATACAAGGAATGTAGTTATGAAGCCCAGGGTTTATTATAACTCCATGCCAAAGGAAGAAAGGAAAAGGGAAGGAAAAAAAAACAAAAAATTCAGTGAGTCATCAAATAACTGTCTTCATAGGATAAAGGAACTAGAAATGACTGTAGCCTTTGACTTTTATACTGAAGAGGTGAGGGTGGATAGGAAATTCATGAAAGAAAATAGTTTGAAACCTACTGATTCAAAATTTTGGTGTTATGGCATAGATTGGCTTCATTGTAGAAATCATTGAGTATATTAAGGAGACAATGACATTTGCTTGTGACTTATATTAAAACCTATAATTGTATTTTATATACTTCTACTAAGAATAAAATAATGAAGGTACATTAATTTTAATACAATGTGTTCTGTCATCAGGGCAAGTATTTCTTCCTAGTAATTATTTTTAAGAGTACACAATATTTAAACACAATAGCACGTGTCTGGAAGGGTGTATATGTGAACAGAGAATTGGTCATTTTAGATTCAGATAACGCTGTTCACATTACAGCTGAGGTTCTTGGATGGTATTTCACGAAGTACACAGAAGGACAACAAAAATAGGACTTAGTTTTTCCTTGGAAATCCATTGCTTATAGTAGACAGAGTCAGAGTTTGCCCTGAATTTTTTGTCAGCATGAACACTTGGTATAATATTCTAATAAATATGTATATGTAGGATGTTACATGTTGAAACAGCAATTTTATTTTATTCATTCCACTTCTCATGGCGATAGAAATTTGGAGTTCATTGACCATAAAATGCCAAATGTGCTTTTTCTTTTACTTGCACACTAATACATTCATAATGGGAAGTTTTTAAACTTTTTTCTTGAAGATTTTTTCTTCTAAAATGCATCATGTGTTTGTGAGGCAAATCATAAACCATGATATGATTGTTTTCTATCAATACCTGCTTTCACCAAGTACCATTCTAGAGTACAGAAAATAAACCAAAAGCTAGCTCTCACACGTCAACTTGAAAGAACAAACTGAAAATTATGCAAAAATAAATTCCAAAGTGTCTATGAATACTGCTTCAGCTTCCATATGCCTATTCTATTTTGTCTTCATTTTAGTTCAATTTCTGGCTTCATTGAGTGACATGAGATTTAATTTGATCTGTTACATGTCATAGAATTGTCCATTGTATTAACATTGTGATATTATGAAAATGATAACATAAATGTTTACAGAGGAATATACCATCATGATAAAGATAAATGTCTATACAAATATATTATGCTTTCTACACCACAATATGTAAGCAACAAGAATATTGTAAATTATTATTAGCGAAATACATTAATTTGACAAATTTCAATTAAATAGTAAATGCTTAGAGATAAAAATGCAAGAAATGTGGAATAAAAATGCAAGTAGCTGTCTGATTTTTAAGTCTTATAAGAATAATTACCTCTGAGCATTGATTAAATTACTGGATAGTACTCTATCATTATGAAATAGGTTTCTTAAAAATGTGATCTTTTATTATACAGGATTGTTTTGGCTATCCTGGGTTTTTTGCTTTTTCATATGAAGTTGAATACTGTTCTTTCGAGGTCTTTGAAAAATTTTGCTGGGATTTTGATGGCATTGCATTGAATCTGTAGATTGCTTTTGGTAAGATTGCCATTTTTACTGTGTTAATTCTACCTACCCAAGAGCATGGGAGATCTTTCCACTTTCTGGTGTCTTCTTCTATTTCTTTTTTCAAAGATTTAAACTTCTTGTCATACAAGTCTTCCACTTGTTTGGTTAGAGTTGCTCTGAGATATTTTATGCTATTTGTGGCTATGGTGAAGGGTGATGTCTCTCTGATTTCTTTTTCAGCTCATTTATCATTTATTTACAGGAGGGCTACTGATTTTTTATTGGGGGGGGTTAATCTCATATCCTGCTACATTACTGAAAGTGTTTATAAGTCATAGAAGTTCCTTGGTAGAAGTTTTGGGGTGACTTATGTAAACTATCATATCATCAGCAAATAGTGAGAGTTTGATTACTTCTTTTCTGATTTGTATCTCCTTGATCTCCTTTTGGTGTCTTATTGCTCTCGCTAGGACCTCAAGAACTATATTCAATAGATATGGAGAGAGTGGACAAAAGCATAATCTTTTTAATTAAGTAAAATGTGGTATTACATAAGCTAATTATGAATCATATGGCTTCTTATTTTAGAAAATAAAACATTGCAGAAAACATCAAAAGCACATACAAATATGCCCCAATTTAAGAGAAAATAAAAATAAAACTGAGATGAAGATGATAAATGTTATTTTTACTTTATTATAAGGCAATTTTACTGATTTTAATAATTTAAATTTAAAGAATTTTTAGAAAACATGTTAGTTATTAACCCATAATGTCTCTATTATTAACATTTTACATTAACATAGCATTTTTGTAAAATAAAAAGAACATTTAAGATCAATCATTGTGTTAAGTTCATAATTTATTTAGAACTTCATATTTTTTGCCTAAAGTCATTTTTCTCTTCCTAAATCCCATTCAGAAAGCACATCGTCTATGTTCATTATATTCCCTTAGACTCATCTTGACTTATGAATCATCTCAAACTATCATTTGGTGCTATAATGTTCACAGCGGTGAGGAGAAATGATAATATCTTGGTAACATGCTCTCATTTGGGGACGTTTTCATCATGATATCAGATTGTACTTTTGGAAGAAATTTTACAAATGTGGAAGTCTTTTCCATGACCATGGGATAGAGATATCAACATGACACGACTTGCGATATGGCTCTCTCTTATCTGATTTCATATCTGTGTGAGATTTATTCAAAATAGCTACTTTTTTCGTCTCCTATGTGTCTCCCATCAAAGGAGTTAACATGTGCAGCTGAACTGAGAAAAGAGAGGCTGTGCTTGCCTTCTTAAGGGCAGAAGATCTACCCTCTAAAAATAAGCTGTGCTTTCATGCGCAGGCAAATATTTCCCCCTGTTTACTAGGTGTATAATTTGATTACTGAATTTTATATCCAAGAAGTCCCATCAACAATTATTTTTATTTAATTATAATTTAATTGTTGTTTATTAGTTTTGTATTCAAATAATTCCTATCTTCACAATTGGCTTCTTTTTTCAGTTGGCCCATGTATTCCTTTGTATTAAATTATTTGATTAAAAATAAAACTAGTCAGCCAGGCGGTGGTGGGACAGGCCTTTAATCCCAGCACTCAGAAGGCAGAGGCAGAAGGATCTCTGTGAGTTCAAGGCCAGACTGGTCTACAAGAACTAGTTCCAGGACAGGCACCAAAAGATACATAGAGACCCTGTCTTGAAAAAAAAAAATAGAACTAGCCATTTTTTCTTAGAAGTTCAGGTTCATTTTACTGGTATATATTATCTAATGAAATCAGAAATTTGTTACATGCTGTAGTTATTGCAACTGAAATATTCTTGACTCCAAGTCCTCTCTAAAGAAAGATCAAAATGGCATAAACATGATTTATTAAATGAGTAATACAAACATAATTGTGACTGAGCACTTGAATTTTTGTGTGCTTCCTTGGTCTCTGAGAGTTTCCTCAGAGACTAGATCCTGCTGTTCCTTGTGTGTAATTAATTGTTTAATTATTTTGTACATATATAACACTAATTTGTCATGCTATAGTCAAAGGAAATGAACCAAATTGTCAAATTGTGTTTCTGTACTTATTATTTCAAATGTAGAGTGCCATTCGTTTAAAATGTCATTAGTTCTCACATGTCCTTTTTTGTCTTAGTCACTGTTCTATTGCTGTAAAGAGACCAGTGACCAAAGAACCTCTTACAAAAGAAAGCATACAGCACTTGGGAGGCAAAGGCAGGTGGGTCTCTGTGAGTTCGTGGCCAGCCTGGTCTACAAGAGCTAGTTCTGGGACAGGCACCAAAGCTACAGAGAAACCTTGCCAAAAAAAAAAAAAAAAGAAAAAAGAAAAAAAAAAGCATTTACTTGGGTCCTTGCTTACATTTTCAGAGGTTAGTCCATTAACATCATGGCAGGATATATGACAATAGGCATGGCAGGAATGTTGAAAAAAAAAAAAAAAAACTGAGCTACAACTTGATCCACAGGCAGAGAGAGACTGAACTTGGCTTGGGCTTTTGAAACTGCAAACACTTATCTCTAGTGACACACTTTCTTCAACAAGACCATAGCACCTAATCCTTTCAGATTAAACATTTGAGTATATGAGCCTATGGGGACTATTCTTATTCAAACCACCACACTTGTACTGCAGTCCTTTTCATATACTATAATGCAAATGGGTGGTATTCATGTTTCTCCTGGCAGCTCACAATACTTCTTAAATAAGTTTATAAAATTAGACCAATAGAAGAATTTAGTGCTCCAGCTTAATATCTGATACGGTACACTAGTGTAGGCTGTACCCTCATTTACATACATATCCTTGTGCATGTCCATCCTTTTCTTCTTTTCCTTCTCATCGCCTATCCCTCCATTGTACACCATTTCCCAGCATGTCTTTTTTTCTTTCACTCTCTACATCTTTTTTTCTCTGTCCCTACTTTTCTGTTCCATCTGAATTGTGCTTTTTATTCTCTTTACTGTCTGTCAGTTTGCTGAATTGGAGATATTTCTACATTGTGGAGGTATTTAGTATTTTATATGCACTTTGCTTTTACTGTTCATTGTTATTTATATCAATTTTAATATTGAAGTATATTTTATTTTTACAGAAGAAATTATTGATAGAGAAATGTATATAGGTAGAAGAAGAATTATGATAGCACCTTCTGAGTATTTAGAAACAAAGTATTCTAGATAAAGATATTTTTGGTGACAGCTTTCTCTTGAGCAACTGTGTGTGACCTTACTTCTAAACCTATATTAAAATGAAGCATGTCTTTGGATGAAAATAAGCTATAGCAAGCTGTCAAACTCTCCTGGGATCTTGTATCTAACATAGATACCATTACAAAAAAGAAAAGGAATAGCAGGATACAATGGGCAATATATTTTTGTATTTCATGCTTAATTTCCCAGAGTGAGGTAGCTGACCTCTAAGGAGTTCTAAAATTTGGCTTCTAAAATATGAGGCAGTAGAATTTTATCATTTAGAATACAGATCTGAAACTACAATGTAATAGCTAATTCCTTAAGAAGTTTGGTCTAAAAGTAACTCTTATTCTTGTGAAAATGTTGTCATGCCTTCTCATGTGCAAAGGAAAAAATATTCTACAGGAGTGCTGTGAAGTTGGTTGGATTAAGGCAAGAAGGCAAATTCATTAGACGTAAATGTTGAGGACCTGCATATGAGTATATACAGAATTATACATCTCAATATGATTCAGATTCAAATTATGCGGGCCAATCAGACACATTTAACATACTGACCGAAAAAAATGCCAAACATGTTAATTAAATAAACTAAAGCAATGATTCATAAGAGACAGAATAAGGGTGAATCAAGAGACTTCAAAAAAATTGACTTTAATATTTTTAAATGATTAACTTTGTGTAGTTCACCTTAAAAATTAGCACTTTTCTGTCAACCAGAATTAGAGGTGTATATACAAATTAAATTCATGAAAATGAAAAACAAATCATTGTGTACTTCTGAATTTGAGGATGTAAAATGAAGGCTAACTACCTTCTAATCTGGCTTTGGCCAAGAAATAGTTGCAAACTTCTTTTAAGTCTTGCTGTATAAATTCTCTTTGGGTTGTGGGGTGGGGAGGACTGTTTTACATCTCTTTGATTTGTTAAAGGTCGATTAGATGCCTTTTCCTGTAACCTTAGCAAACCTTATCTCTCCAGCTCCATATCTATGAGAGATACAATAATATATTTGTGTCACTATGTGGCTATTGAAGGGCTAAATTACATTATCGATGACAGCGAAAATCACTTCTTTATTAAGGTCAGATCTGAAAACGGATCTCACATTGCAGAACTTGACTTCAGTGCCTTTGGAAAGCAATATTTAATCATTTTCCTATAACTTTTTTAGCCACCATAATTTCCAAATGATAGCTAACTAATGTTACTTTACTTCTGTCCAGTTCACCAAATATGGTTAATTTTTTCAATATATAAGATATATAGAAAAAGATAACATATTTTTTTAAAAAGACGATTTTAGGTATAATTACATGTCTTGTGTATGTAACTTAAATGACTTAAATAATATTTTAAAGGGACTAGATATAAATATTTATATTTGCAGATACAGTGCATTTAACTCATTAAACATTAAACATTGTCTACTTTGTGAAGTAAAGTTTAAATTTATAGAAATCTAATTATCCAATTCAGTTCTTTGAGTAATTCAGAATAAACTCATTCTTACACAGAGGAAAGTTTAAAGTTTGAAATATTATTCCTAAGAACAGGAAGTAAACAATTAGTCAAGTGAAAATGCATGCATATCTTATTTTTGTAAAATAACTGTAAATAATATATGAGCCATCAAATATGTGTGATATTGACTCAAACTTGTAAAAGAATGCCTTGATTATCTCTGAGTGTATCTCCAAATATCCTGTGGTACTTCCCTAGTGTCTATGGGAACATATCTTGTGTCTTGTTGATAATATTCTGACACATTTGATTCTGCTGACCAAAGTCTTTGTTCTTACTAGAATAATTCCTTCATCTTCCCTCATGAAATGCCCATGAGAATGGAAACATTTACTTTTATTTCTCTTTATTTTCCTGAATGTTGGAAAAGTTGGGATTAACCGTACCTCCATACAACATATTAAAGACCATGCTTGAAGTTTAACAAAAAATCTCAACCATGACAGAACTAAGGATTAACTAAAAAACAAGATAAAATTATCACAGAAGTGTACATTATATTCATGTTGCTTTTAAAGACACATTACTTTCTATTATCACTTTGCATTTAGAAGAAAGAGGCAGTTTGACACCTATTTCTAACCATAATTAAAGTTAATCTATATCAATGTGTACCTTTGATGATAGAGCACAATGACCCAAAGTACCGAGGACAAGGAAAAACTTCCTTCCCCAGCACATGAGTGATTCCTCCATAAGTTAGGAAAACTGATCTATATCTGCTTTCATTGAAAATGTCCAAAAAGTACCACCAGGAAGACGGCTACACTCCAATTCTGTATTAGGAAATTGAACAGTAAAATCTACTTCATATAAAGTTCAATAATAAGGGCTTCATCTAATTTAATTTAATTTTATATCTAGATTTCATTACAGCTCCTTTCATGATATTACTTACTTTTTTTCTTTTTTGTTCATTTTATGCAAGATTCCCTCCCTCCCGACTCCTGCCAGATACTTTCTGCTTCCACTTCTAACCAACACTATATTTATTCTCTCTCTCTATGACACACACATCTCTCCTTAAAACACATACACACACACACACACACACACACACACAATGAATATTGAACAAACAGCAAAAAGAAAACACTAATCAAAGGGAAACAATAAAACAAAAATCTCTCCGCAGAAAAAGACAGCATGGTCGTTGTATTGTGTTGATCAACTACTTGAGGGCATTGTTTTTGACCCGCTCTGTGACTGACATACTCAGTAAAAGCTCCATTTGAAAAAACTGATATTCCCTTTCCCAGAAGGTATCATCAACTACAAGAGTTACTTAGCATGATGTGAGACTCAATTTTCATTCCCAAATCTCAGTGCGGGTACCCAGTCTGCATGTACCAGTGCCATTCTTCTATATGTTACATGTTGCCATATGAGTTCATATGTGTAGTAGTCTTCTTGGGTCTGAATAACATTGTAACTTTGGAGTTTTTCATCACCTTTGGCTCAAAATCTTTCTACTTTCTCTTCCACATAGATTCCTGGCCTAGAGGAGAAGGGTTTGATAAAGACATAACAATTGGGGCTGACTCTTCCTACAATGTCTCTAAGTCTCTGAAAATTGTCTAGTTGTGTGTCCGTGTTTCTTTCAGGATATTTTGAAAAACTAAGAATTTAAAGAATATTGGGTTCACTCTGCTCTTATAGTCATGATTTTCAAAATATGTTGAAGGACAGTTTGCCAGTGAGCTTCAAATCTGTATCTGTACTAATGAACCCAACAGGGTGACCTGCAGCCCTGGTTCTCTCTATGCACCTTGCTGACAGCTTCACAGTCCAAAACACTTGCGACCATTTAGTTTGCCTCCTATTTACTACTGAATGCCCCTGAACTCTCCCCTTCCTCCTGGACAACTATTTCAGCTTGTAAGAAATATAATGCTGAGGAACTTGCCCACAAAAAATACACAAACATATGCACAATTACATACTTGTGCATGCATGTTTGCGTGCATACAAAGAGCAAGAGATAGCATGTAAGAGGGGGCAGAGAGAGAATGACTGATACTCTAGAAAGCTCATGTTTTAAAATGAAGTATTTTATGAAGTTAGTTATAAAATTCATGCTTAAAACTCATTTAATTTAAAAAATAAATTTATAAAATGTATATGACTAATTTCTCAGAAAAAAATAAAACATAGGCTTCAGTTTGAATCATCAACAATCAGTTTAACCTCCTTTTCTTTCAAAAGTATTTGATAAGGAAGACATGCCTTAAGTCTAAACTTTTTAGTGTCGAATCCTGAAAGATAGGTTTCCTTTAACTCTAGCAAATGACCATGAACTTGAAGATTCCTAGAAACTTTAGAAACAAAATGCTATATGCAGAGCTGCACTTCCTAACACTTTCACCCCATGGAACATAGTGAGTATTATTTCTAAGTATCAAAGCAAAAGACAAACACACACAATATACACACATACACACACACAAAACAAATGACTTATACACTGTTTTGAAATTGGGCAAATATCCTAGGTTATCTGAGTATGCTCAAAGTAAAATAGTTTTCATTATTAATATCAGGGACCCTTTTTATTAATTGGTGATCAAATGAATTAAAAATTATTTCATTTTAAAGAAGATAAATCATTTTTATGGATTTAAGGATTATAGTTCTTTACCTATTAAGAACTGTATACATATGTAACAGCCTGATAGACTTAGGTCCTTCTGAGTCTCATAACAATGATCCAGTCTCAGTGGATCTTAGCTTTCCAAGATTCTAAACAGAAGGCCTAAGTGTGTACTGTGTGATTTTGAATTTAAAAAGGCAATTGAGAGATGATAATGTCTAGCATATAGAACTGTTAATGTTAGGTCATTTTCAAAAGTATGTAGAAAACTTGTATTATGTATTTATCTTTCATTTATTCTTTATTACTACTTTTGCTGCCTGTTAAATATTATTCGGTTTTGAGGGCTCAACTTGGCTGTTAGAGCTTTGAAAGTCACATTCTGAGGAGTTCTGTCAGAAGCTCTGTGCAATTGCATATATAGCATGTGCACTCTTGTTTCTTACTAAATTCCAACATGGCTGTGACTCTGTTATGATATCTTCCTTTCTGAAATACATCTCCTGTGGTTCCTAGTGCAATGCTTGGCACATGGGTAGACATTCCAAAAATATGAGATTTGAATTTAAATGTGTTCATATGTTCATCAATTCAGTGTTTCTTTCCTTCCAAATTTCAAGACACTTTTGTTTCATTTGCATCTATCTATCATCTATCTATCTATCTATCTATCTATCTATCTATCTATCTATCTATCTATCTATCATCTATCTATCTATCATCTATCTATCTATCTAATCTATCTATCTATTTATCTATATCTATCTATCATCTATCTATCTATCCATCTATCATCTATATTAACACTGATTGATAGGGAACCACATGGTTCCTTTCAAAAGAAATAAAAACTCCATTTGAGGTTCATCTACAAACCCAAATTTACCATTATTTGTCCAAAGCCTGTTATATACTTCGTTATGTTCATTAAGGGAAGCAGTGAATTGCATATGCATGTTTTTTCGAAATATTTTAAAATTACAGTAAGTTACTTTGGGTAGGTAATGTGTAGTTTTTAAATGAACAGAAGTAAGAATTTCATAAAGTAACTATTAATCACTTGGGGTGTTTAGAGATTAGGAGTGTGCCTTTAGTATAGATTAACTAGAGTCAAGGACTGTCAGTGAGGCTAGTAACACATGATTTAAAGAACTAGATGTGTCCATCTGGGAAGAGGGAGCTTTAGCCTCAGAGAATGTCACAGATGAATCTGAGAGGAAGCTTGAAATGTTCAAGAGTGAAGCAGACTTCCTTAGTAAAATGCAACCCTTATGCTACAATAAATGTATTTCAGTCTTCCTCTAGAGATATCGAAAGTAGCTATGGTTTCTGATTTATTGCTGTATCAATAAGGCCAAACAAAGGAATGAGGACATAAATAATTTCAATGGAGACACTGCTAAACTAATCTGATTGCACTCTAAATTGAGACAATATATGAGAGCCAGAATAATACACAACAGGTATTTGTCAAGACTATGAATACTTCAGACAATCTTAGGGAATAAAGAATGAGCCCATTTTACTTGGTTTTCAGCTATAATAGTTATGATTCATTTTTATTGTTTTACTTTGGATTGGGAAAATTATTGATTAGATGATAATGTAATAAATGCATTATCTTTGAAATGGCCCCTGGATGAAATTTTCTGAAGACAGCATCCCCTTTTTTCCAAGAGCTTAAGAAAGTGTTTCAATATATTATGCTGTGACTATAAAAAGTGAAATATTCAAGATCCTGACTAATATTATAGATTAAATAGTACATTTTGTTTCCCTTATCCAGATGGACTTCAATTACCTCATCCCTAAATTATGAGGATAAGGAAATTGCCCTAGGATCATCATTTGCCCGGTAAATGTGTGCTGCGCTGACAAGGTTCTTCTAATAAATTATGCTTTAGCAATGTGCATGTATACAAACGACGAAAATAGAATGGTGACTTCTTCAAAGGTCCTTTCATTCACAAACTCTACATGTGAGTGCTTAAAAGGCTTGTGAGAACCTCAGATTTCCACTATTCTTCTACACTGAGGACTCCACGCTTTTTGAAATGTTTGTGTATTTAAAAGCTACAGCTCTGTGTATTCTTGATGAAAGAAAAAGGAAGAAAGATGATTTTTAAAGCACATTTAGTCCATGTGTGACTATTCAAAAATCCTGAGTCTATCAAAATATTTTAATTGCTTAATCTGACAGATTGAATCATAAAAGTTTGAATAACTGTAAACTTTAAGATACCCACATATTTTTCTCCTTCTGTCTTTCAATGATGTATTAATGTATTCTGCCTAAGGTTTCTTTTCACTGTAAAGCAAAAGACTTTTGACTTCAGTGTCAGAAACCTTCAGGGAACAAGACTACGGTGCTTCAAAAACTTAAACTAAGGAGATAATTCCATGCCCTGATATGGTGGCTGTCACATTCTCCTCTTAGGAATAGACCATGTAACTTTCCACAAAGTATTATTTCTGGAGTCTAGCTTTCCATCATCATTTGGCGCTCTCTCTTATTTGAAATTCTTGGAACAGATAGAGGGGTGGAAACACCCACAGTCTAATCTTTACTGCCTTGCATTTGCTATATTTCTGTCACCATGAAAACCTTTGTCTAAGTTTCAAATTTCACCTCTTCGGTTCCCAGTGGGCTGGTGTAAAGCCTGTGCACCACATGCTGAAATGCCAAGACGTCAACTTGGAGAATCTGCTAACTAGGACATATGGCATTTCACCTCTCTTCTGCACTCACAGCTTCTCCCTGGGTTGCCTAAGTATTAAAAATTGTTCCAAATCAGTTATTACTAAGTATATATTATCCAGTTCCTGTATACCACCAATCTTATATTTTGATAATTATTCCTTTTTCTTATTTTTTCCTTTTTTAATTTAACAAACAGAATTGCCCCATTTTTTGCAACTACATGTGTCTATAAAAGAGAAACAATGAGCTTTCCTACTTCATCCTAGGACAGTTATTGCTTTAAAAAAAATCTTAGTGATTAGAAGTGTCAGGTGTCATATTTTACTTTTCAATATTACTTTATTAAAATTCACAGTTAATTTCATTTGTTAATGTTCAGCTATCAAATGTTAAATTTCAGCTCTCTGTAAGTCTGCCATGCAGAGAAAAGTGATCCAAGAGAATTGCCACAGCTAATTCATGATAACACATACTTAAAAAAAATGTAATGAATCTATTCACTAAGGTTTCAAGTTTAACTTTTCCTTAGCGGATAGCTGTGCCTAAAATCCCCAAATAAAATAAATAATTATAATTATATAATTTTTAAACTTCTAATGATAAACTAACCAAAAATAAACATTGATATACAAATATTGAGTAATACTGATGATTTTTTTATTTAGATTTTTTTTTTTTTTGCGACAGGGTTTCGAAAAACTAGCTCTTGTAGACCAGGCTGGCCTCAAACTCACAGAGATCCACCTGCCTCTGCCTCCCGAGTGTTGGGATTAAAGGCGTGCGCCACCACCACCCAGTTTATTTAGATATTTTTTGTGTTTTACAAAACATCTTAAGAGTAAGGACTCCATTAACTAAAACATTGTTTTCAACTGACAAGTTGAATGTAATTCTGACATGTCTGCCTGTATATCTTACTTGACCTTTTTCTTTTGCAGTATGTAATATTCTTTCTTTATCATATATGTTTAGTGTTTTGATTATTATATGGTGAGGGGAATTGTTATTGGTCCAGTCTATAGTCTATTTGGTGTCCTGTAGGCTCTTGCATTTAGGCATATCCTCCTTTAGGTTAGGAAAGATTTTTTAAAATGAGTTTGATGAATATATTTTCTGTGCCTTTGAGCTGAACTTCTTTTCTTTCTATTTCTATTATTTTTAGGCTTTTTTTTTTCATAGTCTCCAGATTTCCTGGATATTTTGTGTTAAGGATTTGTTGAAATTAACATTTTCTTTGAGAGATGTATGTTTTTCCTCTATTGTATCTTCAACACCCGAGGTTCTCCTTTCATATCCTGTATTCATTGTTTATGTTTGCTTCTGTATTTCCTGATTTAGTTTCTCAAGTCTTCCATTTCCAGATTTCTCTTGGTTTATGTACTCTTCATTGTCTCTATTTCCCATCTCAAATTTTGAACCATTTCTTTCCCGTTTGATTGCTTTTTCTGCTTTTTTTTTAAGAGATTTATTCTGATGCTTTGTTTGTCTTTTCCTCCACTTCTTTAAGGAAACTTTTCATTTCCTCTTTAAGGGCCTCAATCATCTTCATAAAGTTATTTTTAAGATCATTCATCTGTGTTAGGATGCTCAGGTCTTGCTCTTGTAGAACCACTAGTGTCTGGTGGTGCTGTGTTGCTCTTTATGGTGTTGAGTGTATTCTTATTCTGTTATCTATCCATGTCTTCCTCTAATTGGAAGAGTTGGGGCCCGTGTTTCAGGCATGTCTCTTCCTCCGATTGATATAGATTGAGGCTGTGGCTCCCTTGAATAGTCCTTAAGGTGTAACCAGGGCAGAGTCTTCTGTAATCGTTCCTTCAGGTGCTTATAGACCCATGGCTCATATTTCTGGTGCAGGCATGGCTATTACTCCAATGGTTGCTCCTCCAGTTACAGTTGAATTTGAGGCTGAGGCTCAGGTGTTCATTATCAGGAAGACACAGCTGTTGCAGAAGCCCACTTCACTGCTGAGGCTTCCTCTGCTGGGAGTCTGGGGGCCCACCAATCATGCTGCTCAGTGCAATCTCATTGTTAAGTAATATAATCACATCCCCTCGTGTATGCCTATTTATATATTATATGCATAAAATTAAAATAAACCTTTAAAATAATTTAAATGTGTTAAGATGAGTAGGAACTTGTTTAAAATAGCACAAGCATATATGGGCATGGTTTATACAATGTACATTATATTTAAGAATTTTAGAAAAATAAGTAAAATAAGAATGGTATCATTAAGGAACAGAAAACTAGAGAGAAAGAAGAAAGTTTTTATTCAGATGTGATAACTTATTAATTGTGTATCCAGTAATGAGGACACAGATGCAGAAGGATTGCTGTGAAGTCAAAGTTATAAGTTTATATTAAAAACTAATTTCATTATAATTATCCTCAAGACAACAAGAATATTTAGGTAAACAAAAGGATTGACATACTGAGTTTAAAATTTTGAAGGTTCTTGATTTTCCTTCTGATCACTAATTAGTTACACAGTACACAAACCGTACATGTAAGTTGTCACATACTTCTCCAAAATTTTCATATTTTATGTGCCCAGTGGGTTAAAAGAGCTCAAGAGCTACACATGAAATGCAACTACAAAGTGACATTTAAGCATTTGATCAGAGCATTAAGTTCTTGGAAATCTAGTTTAGTTTCTTAATAGTGGCTTGCTCGTTACATAGGACCAAGCTGAGACACGTTGGTGCATTTTTTTCATCCACAGAGCTCCATTACCACATTCCACTGACAGTAAAAAATCTCCTGCTGTGGCCACTATTGATCTTATTTTTCCTATGATACTCCTAACAAGCCAAATTGTATCTTCCTAAAATATTCACCTTTATCCTTTCCTTGTCAGAATTGTAATTTAACAAAAAATTTACTTTAAAAAAAATTTGCTTTTAGTATTCCATAAAAATAAAACATAATTAATAACTTTCTGTATTGAATAATTAAGAGTATTTCATAAAGTAAACAAAACATGTACCAGAAATAGAAGCTAATTTTAAATATTATTTAAGGTAGCAATTTTTCTAGAGGGGATAATCAATATTGTCATGCATTATATAATAAAATTAAAAAATATGCTTAAAGCAGCAAATTCCATATCTTTAATCTATCAAGAAATTGAATTCTAATGCAATGTTTTGAAGCTTTTAGGAAACCAAGTACTGTTTTAAATTTATCTTTTGAAAATTCAATATATTATTATAATGTTTTTTCTTCTGTACTCTCACTAACCCCCTTTTCTTCTTCCTGGAATGCACTCTAATATGTGCCCTTTCTAATACCATATGATCTTCTTTATTTTTATTTTTTTGAAAACACATTTGATACAAAAACTTCCCATTAACAAGTGGATGCAGTGCCATCCTCTGGAGATGGGCATCCTGTGAGATGCCCCATCCGTAAAGACAATTGACTCTTCTTCTAGGAGACATCACCTTCCATAGAGTACTCCGTTAAGATTGTTACCACATGTGCCTCTTTAATATCCATGATGGAATGGTTACAGGCTTTATCTTTCATAGGTTTTGTGTAGACTGCCAAACATACTGTGAGTTCATTGTTGGGCCAAATGAAGCCTGAGCGTGAGGCCCAGCGTAATTTTCTAAGACTAACTTGAGTTGGCATGAGGCCTAATGTAATCCCCCAAGACTAGCTAGAGTTTGGAGACCTGTCTCTGACTATCCTACCAAAACGCCCCTCTGCGCAGCCACTGCTAGTGTGGCAGAATATCACTGGTCCCTGTTCCTTGCTCTGCCTTGGCCTATCCCAGGTTTCTCCACCCCCATTACCCCTATATAAGTCCCTGCTTTATATCATTAAAAGAGATCCTGCTTTGATTACTCCGGACTCAGTGGATGTATGTGTCCTTGGTGCCAGGGGGTGGGGGTGGGGGCCTGAGTCATGACTCTCATTATTTCAATCAGCCTCAGAGAGAGTCACAGGGGTCAGTTTCTGCCCCCTCTTTCTGCCAGAGAACCCGGCATATTGGTGCCCCGTGTGAGGAACAGAAGAATCCCATGTGAGGAACAGAAAAATACCGTGTCAGGAACAGAAGAATCCCATGTGAGGAATGAAAAAATCTCATGTGAGAACATGAAAGAATCGCTGATGGGCAATCAGTTTGTGGGTGAGTGTACCCGCATTGAAAATGGGGCAGTTCTTTACTAAACAAAATTCTGTTTTGGAACCTAGTTCAATAAATCCTACTACTTTGGAACTTAGTTCAGCGTACCCAGCCCTAAACCCCCTTTATAGTGCCTCTTGGCTCTCAAGGGGCCCTTCACCTCCTTCATCTCCAGATCCCTCTACAAATCACCTTTTGAGAACTCTGCTCCACCCCTTTGCTACAGGAGGGACCCATCGTATAGGGGAGTTCTCTCTGTCCCCAGCTTCAGATCGGGGAGAGAAATTTAGTAGGGGAAGTTGCTGCTTCCAGATTTCAAGGGCAGGCAGCTTATTCTGGAGGCATAGAGGGAGAAATGGCACACCTGTTTCCGGTAAATGTCAACCCAGGTGTAACCAGCCTAATGCCTGGTACCCTTGGGAAGCCCAGGATCTTAAGGATTTAAAGAAAGTTGTAGATGAAGATGGGCCAAATTCACCATGGGCTAAAACCATGATCCAGGGGTTAGCCCATCAATTTTGCACTGCCCAGGACAGGAGAGATCTGGCCAGGGCCGTGCTTATGGGATCTGTTTTCTTAATATTATTTTGGGAAGTTCTACTTCATCAGGCGTTTTTAACCTCACAGCTAATTGCCCTACCATTCTAAAGGATAATAACTTCTACGTGGCTCCAGATAAAGTTCAGCCTATTCCTCCCTTTAAAATTTGGGGTTCCATCTTGTCCCTTGATTTTTGTTTCTCCAGCCAAACCCCAATTACACATTCAGGATTCTTATATCCTACCTCAACTCCAAAGGGCACTAGGAAAAATAAATCGGATGAGGCCGTGGGCATCTGTTTCCATGGAACAGTCCCTCCATTCAGTTGACCTCCTGAATGGCCTCGATCTCTCATGCCAAGTTACTTTATCCTTTTACTGTCGGCAGATCTTACATCAGGGACAGCAGACCATTGACACGGCAGCCCTGAGGAGCTTTGATCCTGACGTGCTTGTCTTCCTATATATCTTTCCTGGGAAAACCTTGTGCATCGCATTATTAGCACAGGAGAGGGAATGCATTCCATTGAATTCACCTCTCAGTGGGCAAAGTTCCTAGGGTCTATTCCATGACCAATCAGATGGCCAATTGCATCATTAAAGGCAGGAATATTTTGGTCAGGACATTTGACACAGAAACTCATTCCTTATTGTTCCATTTAAAATCACTGATTTCACCTGGCTTCAGAGAAATAATAGTAGAATTTCCATAGCCCTTGGTGAAAAAATTATTGCCACTCTGGCCCTCAGAAATGGATGAGCTTCTTTTCTGCACTGGAGTGGAAACCCACCCCCCCAAGCTTTTTCTGTCTCAACCCAACGCTAATTTTCTTACAGTGTTTACTGACTTGGAGGCCTCCCTACAGAAAGAGGAGCCAATGCCTATAAAATCAATTTCCCATGAGGTGGAGGGATCTGCACAGTTTAAACTATTATTTGCTGTCATTATGACATTGGATTCCATACAAGAGACATTCATTCTATTCTCTAATAACCTCTATTTTGTAAACCTTTGGCCCAACCTGGTTGAGGCCCATATTAAACTAGACTCCAACCCTAGATGGAGGGACCCCTTGACTGGGGCCTGGAGAGGACCAGACCCACTCCTCACTGCAGTAAGATGGTTTTGATGTGCCCTCCCTCAAAATGAAAAGAGGACCCTCTGGGTGCCAGCTAGAGATCTTAAATATTTAGCTCAACAAGGGGATAATGATAACGATGTTCCCAGGGAGTATCCAAGCCCTGAGGAGTGCCAAATCTACCTTCCCACATTGAGGATTCCCAATATAGAAAGCTGGTGACTTGGAGAACTACCCTGGTATGTGTTTGCCCTCTTTCTCCCTTCTGCTAATGCTATTCATTTGCTCACAATTACCATCATGGACGAAACTCATTTACAACGCCTTGCTTGTGTTAAATGGGACTTTCACATCACTGCGGCAATTATCACTGCCATTGTGGCATCCATTGTCAGAGCTACAAAAGCCCTGAATACACTGACATGAATGACCACCACAGCAGAAACCCTTAACCAAATGGTCTTGCAGTCTGCCGAAGCCCTTCAAATCCAGGAATTACTTAATCAACACTTATACCAGCCTATCCACATAATAGCAGATTGATCTTTTGGCAGAAGTAGAGATGGTCCATGACATGTCTCTATTGGCATGTTTCCAGGCAGTCTGCCTTACTCTCTACCAAGTCCTTAATGCATCCGGGAACCAAAACAAACTGGTCCAATATACTAAAAGCACTAAAAGCACATGATTTGATAAGTTTCTTAACTACTGCTTCATGAGCAAATTTTCAGCCTCAACATGACTAGAGTCCCAGGCATGTCTCTTTGAGGCTGGTTTTCTTTTTAAAGCCTTATACAATCTCAAGAAACTCCTCAGTCACTCTTGGGTCATCACTTATGTCTTAATTGGGGAGATTGTATTGCTACTTACTGTCCTTAATTGTTTCCTACAACATATTTCCACACTCCAGGTTCTTGTGGATTTTGAGCACCTAGAACATGGCCTTCCTTTGGAAGTCTTTTGGGCTGGACTTATGGAAATTCATGAGGCATCAGTTTGATGGGTACTCCTCGCACGTGGGCATGCTTCCCAGAGATGCAATCCTTCGAGAGCCTGTACTCAATGCCTGTTAAGGACTTCTGAGGAAGCAGATGTCAGAATATGATTTTGTGAATGTGGGTAAAGAGGGATTTTTGTAAGAAACCACTCTTTCATCCCTATTCATTGCTGGGCTTGAATTACTAATGAGAGTAATAAGCAAGAGAAGGAAAAATGAGCTACAAAATGAAAGATAGAAGTCAAAGTGTATGGCATGAAACTACACATAAGAAACCATAGAGTCCACTATTAAACTCATAACGCTAAGAAACTTTGATAAGAAAGTGGAAGTTTACAAAATTGGCACAAAAAACTACAAACTTTCATATATCAATGAACAGTATTGTAGCACTATTATAAAAACACAGAGATAGATAATGGGGTTCAACCTGAAGATCAGAAAAGAAAAGAGCCAAGCCTCTAGAGAGCTCTTACCCTCACATTCCCTCTGTGAAATCTTTAGACTGAAAGACAGTGAGATCCTGTCTCATCCTACCTTATATTCCTTTCTAGTGCTGGGATTAAAGATATGCATTTACTGATGAACAAAGGGAAAATGGAAAATAAACAACCTCTTTTCATTTGAATTCAAGGCTCATTCCACATCAAGGAACTCATACCTGGTTCCTTAAACCCTGGTCAAGAGCACTTGGCTAGAGATGTTATGAGCCCTAGCTTTAAGAGTTTACTACCATTGTTTTACTAAACAGATATTTATGTTAATTTGTCTTTTAAATATTCCTTTTAATATCTGTTTTATTTGTGTGTGTGTGTGTGTGTGTGTGTTCTATTCGACCCTGCCCTGCCCCCACATCCGCCCTTTGGTCAGTGTTGAGGAGTTCCTTTTAATATTTGTAGATTAGTGTCCTATCCATCATTTATTTGAGATGCTTCTCATTGGCATAGGCAATGTTTAAGGCAGAAACTTATAACTGGCTAAAATGCCCAGAATAAGGGATACTAGAACAATTAACTTCAACAGGGACAGCTATAAAACCTCTCCAATTCTCAAGTAATATCTCAAATGAGGGAGCAAAATTATATAAGAACCTAGGACAGAACATATATAGAGAAACATGTTTCTTATATGTGTTACAGCCCCAAGTAAGCCACTGCCTCTTCACGTATCTGCACAAGAACAACATGTGATTGAACCTTTCAATACTCATTGTGGATGTGGGAACAGCCTATGAGAGCCTATATCTCCTAGGGGAACCGTAGCAATTAACCTTTTTTGGGGGGGGGGCTGGCAATTTTCTTACTAGCGGAGCAAAAAAATAATTGCCCTTGCTTTAACTAATAGTCTCCAACACACACTGACAAGCAACTCTAATTAAATTCTGAGGGTCACGCACAAAGAAGACAAGAAAGCAGAAAAAATCTCATTGAGTCGATGCCAATATGAGAGAAGACAATGGAGACAAAGGCCGAAAATTAATTAAATAACTCTATGAAAGTGCCAAATAAGAATGAAAGGTATAATAAAATAATAAAGAGTTGGAAATGCAACTTTCCAAAGATGTTGCATATTAGAACTCGCTATCTTGTGTTTCTAAATTTTGATTTTTTTCTCTCTCTTTTCTTTTTCAACTAATTATTGTCCTAACTTACTGTTTATCTTCCTTTATGCCACTAACCTTTTATTCAAGAAAACATATTTTCTAGAGTAAAGTTTATTTTTGATACTCATATATTCTGTTCTACATATTCAATTCCAATTTTTCAATTTGATAGAATTGGTTAAAAGCAGGACCTTGCACATTCTACAAAAGGGTTGTGCCTTTGAGCTTCCTCTTTAGTCCTGTTCTTGAATAATGTTATACATTAATTTCACATTTTGGTTTTTAAACATTTTATGAAAGTAAAACTATAATCTTCTTAATGGCCAAGAAAGACATCGTTCTAAATTCAGTTCCATAAGTCTCAACTCCTTTAAGATGGGTATAGAAGGATGAGTTTTGCAGTAAGGAAAGGAGGTATACCAGTGTCCTCTCCTCCTACAAGACTAACCTGAATGAGCCTATCAACAATGAGGATAAGAAAACATCCCTCAGAAAAATGTGTCTGTTTTAGAGACCTTACAAATAGCAGAAAGAATGACTGAAATGCCAGCTGTTCAGTGATATCTTTAGTCCTTGTCCCCTCTTAAGACTACAAATATTTCTACAATGTGTAGAATGTGTTTCAAATGTATTGTTGCATCGGTGTGCACAAGGACTAGAGATCAAAAGAATATCCAGTGTCATTCTGACATCTTTGTGCATAAAAATTAGGGAAATAAAACACTTAAAAGCTACAACAAAAAAATCTTACAAATTGAATAATTATGTGTTATATCATTTATTTTTAGAAATATTTCTTTTCGAAAAAAAAAAAAGATAAAGAACATTAGAGCACCAGGATCCTTTGGTCAATAAGGATAACTGTTAGAGGCAGGAATCTTATGGTAATCTGAATAGGTCACATGATTACGCTGCTGCAAAATTAAAGTGTCTTAAATCAGAACAATCAATTAAAAGTACCTGTTATAAAAATAGAAATACTGTGGCAATAAAAGGTGCATGCATACATGTGTCAGAAACATGTTATAGCATAATATATAAATGACTACACAGAACAGTAGACCTGTGCTTACTGTTTTAATGCACATAACTCAATATATATTTATGGTATTGTAGTCATTTCTATTTCCTTTTTAATCTTTGGTTATAATAAATAAGAAAATAGTGGAAAATTTTCACCCCATAGTAATTGAATTTTTTTGTCTTTTCCAACTTTGCTGTTTTAATGGGAATTTGTGTTCATATTTTAAATTTTGTGGTACAATGTACATTTTTTATTCTTAAAGCTAAGCTCTGGGCTAGCATGGGAGAAAAAAGGCAGGAGCATTGATACCAGCAGAATAATATAGGATAACGCGAACACATGATGCGGAACTGGGGGAATCCAATAGAGCTTCTCTAATAATGGAAGCCTTCAGTGCAGTAGTGTAGTTAATTGACAGAGGTTTTCAGCTTCAGAGTAAATCCAGATAATCCATATTGAAGTGGTCAAAGCAATGATGCACAAACAGCACCACTGGCTCAGATACGTGCTAAGAGTAAACATGGAATTTTATTTTTTAGGTTTCATGAAGTGAAATGGCTAGCAAAATGCAGGGGGACTGTATGCTTACACTAGCAAGGTAATGATGTTTCTAAAACTAATTGAAAATTGGATGCAATTTTACAAAGGATTTTACCACTGTGGTGTGTGTGTGAGTGTGTGTGTGTGTATTTCCACATATGAAATTTTGGGAAGAACTTTCATCAGTTGCTTCTTCCTGTGTGATTTCTGGGGATTGAAATCAAGTCCTCAAGACTTGCGATAGTTTTCTTTATCCACTGCATTATTTTTCTGATCCTTCAAATAATGTTTTCACAATAATAATCATGCAAAAATCCATAAAGGGCTTTTTTTGCAGGTGGTATTGAATAATTAACCTTTGGCTAGTCTTAAGGAAAGAAAACCAGTTGTAAACCACTGTATAGAAATCGAGTGTACTTAAGCTCTTCTCTTTCAGTGTTTTTTCATATCATTCTTCTTCCCAAATATTTGAAATTAGTTATTTCATGACCATTTACTTATGAAGAATTTGTAACAAGACATGTTAATAATTACAAAGGATCATGGAATCATGAAGTGGTTAACCAAGCGTAAAAGCAGTTCTCGTTTAAATGTAGCTAAGATTGGTAATTACTAATTTAATTTACACTAAAAATACATCTAAATTAAATTGAATCTTATAATAAGTCATTTGTAAGGGATGTGCTAACAGGTAATGATTGCTACAAGGGCCAAAGGAATCCTGAATTTTAAAATGAATACATAGCATACTCTATTAACCATTTTTATTTTGCTGTGATAAAGTCTTGACAAGAACTAATTTAAAGAAGAAAGAGTCTCTTTTGTTCCAGACGTATAGTGGATAGAGTTCATCTTGGCTGGGGAGTCACAGAACTAAGCACGTTATTCTGACTAGTCACATTGAATTTACAGCCAAGCAGCAAAAACAATATATGAAGGCACTCACTTCACTTTCTCTAAAAATTCCTGACTGGAGTTTATAAACATGTTGACTGGTATACACAGTAAGGACAGATGTTCTTATATGAAAGAGAAAGTCATTAATGTCACTTCTTTCAGTAGATAGGTTTTTTTATATAGTATTAACTCTTTTGTGCTATAGTAAAGTTGAATTTCCTAAATGCTACATGAACATTCTATTGCTGAACAATATTGTGAACCCATCCTTCCTAAAACTTTTTTAGATGCATTTTTTTATTTTATGCATATTGGTGTTTTGCCTTCTGGTATGTCTGCATGAGTGCATCAGATCCACTGGAACAGGAGTTAGAGGCAGCTGTATGCTGACCTATGGGTGGTAGAAATTGAACGCACGTCCTCTGGAAGAGCAGCCAGTTTTTTAACTGCTGAGCCATCTCTCCAGCCATCCCAAATCTTTTTTTAGAATTGTTCTCTAGACTGTAACTCCAATAAACTGATTGTGTTCACTAAATATATGCTTGTGAAAGCGTCAAGATTCACGATCTCAAAACCAGACTTTTTTAATAAAATTAATCAAATTTGACTTTTTAAATCACAATAATTTTTTTACAAAAAATAAAAATGAAGAAAATGAGACCTTTAGAATTGAGTCTAATTTTTTCTTATCATTGGAAAAGTGTTATTAAAGGAGTGAAGCGAAGAAAGCTGGCGGGAAGAGGATAAGGCAGAAGGAAGGTCATTAAGTGAGAAAAGATGGAGGGAGGGAGAAGAGACAGAAAACAGGAAACTTGAGAGGTGAGAGATGAAGAGAGAAAGGGATGGAGGAGGGAGGAAGAGATACAGTTTTCTTTCTGTTGTTGTGATAATCTCTCTGACCAAACACCGTACAAGGGAAGAAAGAGCATTTGACTTACAATTAATCTCAGGTGTTAGTCTATCAGTTGTGAGATCAAGATAGAAGGCCAGGAGTCCATTAACACCACGTCCACAGCTAAGAGCAATGAGAGAATAGGAACATGCAGCATATAGATCCAAACCCACAGAATGTACTCCTTCACATTTATGTAACTGTTAATCAGAGAAATCCTAAAAAACACACTCACATGAACTATATCATAAGACATGCATTAAAAACAAGAAAATACATTGCAGGAAACTAGTGAAGGAGGGGAAGTCGTTGGAAAGCTATGAAGTGATATGAATGACATTTTCTCTTTGAGGATAATGGGTAACCGCTTTAATATTTTAGAAAAACAACTTGACTTTCTACTTCCTTATGCTATATATTTAAATTAATGATGAAAAATATGATTAAACAATGAAAAGTAAAAAAGTCTTCTTTCAACAGCACTGGACCTTGTGCAGTGCAGAAACATACAGAAAAAAAATGAATAAATCCCAAGGAGAAGTTTGGATCTACAGAAGAATTCATAAAGAGTAGACCAAGAACACATGACTATATGTCAAAGTCACCTGGTTTGACTTAATTTGTTTTAAATATAACCTTTTAAACAATTAAAATTATATAGAGTCAGGCTTTTTTGTCTTGATGGAGGAAGGTCATTGGTTAAATAATAAAGAAACTGCCTAGGCCCATTTATAGGCCAGCCCTTAGGTGGGTGGAGTAAACAGACAGGATGCTGGGAGAAAGAAGCCGAGTAAGGAGTCGCCATGATTCTCCCACTCCAGACAGACGCAGGTTAAGATCTTTCCTGGTAAGCCAGCTCGTGGTACTACACAGAATATTAGAAATGGGTTAGATCAATATGTAAGAGCTAGCCAATAAGAGGCTAAAATAATGGGCCAGACAGTGTTTAAAAGAATACAGTTTCCGTGTAATTATTTCGGGGCATAAGCTAGCCATGCGGGCGGCTGGGTGCTGGGGACGCAGCCCTGCCGCTCTTATTACAACATTGTCTAGTTAATAAATGCATGTAATATGATGATACTGTTAGCAGAGAGGTTAATGGAATTCTGTTCTTAATTGTTGCTTTATAGAGATTAGCATTATATGAATCTAGAATAATGCCATGTATATTGTTTGAAATAAAACTTTGTAAAACTGAAACTAAGAATAGAAGAAGCAATGATGAGAAAGTTTCCCACATTGAGCAAGAGATGATTCTGGCTATTGCATTCTAATTCCTTTTCAACGCTTAGATGTGAGAGTCACAGTTACTTTGAGTGATGAGTAAAACATGGTTCCTTTGCCTGATTCTGCCAGTGTTTCATTATGTAGACATTCCCCTTGCTTGCCCTGTGGATTTTTCAAGGAATAATTTGGAAAGAACATGTGTACTGTTCAATCTTTTGTGCTTAGGAAGATTTATAGGTAATTATATAATAACTCATAGATAGATGCTAGACAGATTTTTGCTATACACTGATTAACAAAATACTTACACCTTTCAAAGCATAGAGCTGTCACAAAAGACCAAGGGAAACACCGGGAAACACGATAAGAGATATGAAATTTCTTGCTACTTATAAGTGGAGAGAGTATTTCCTAGTCTATTTTGTTCTCATAAGATCATCTTTCCAAAGAGAGGATGACTTTCATGGGTAGGTAAGGGTCAGGTTCTCTACTAGATAGCATATATTTTCCCTAATTTGAAGGAGTTATTGCCTTTTTTAGGAGCTGTTTTTGAACCATTGAAGTCTGAGAATATTTCCATGTCCTCCCCCCTTTACACTGGAAAAGACTTGTGAACAGATGGAGCATTTAATATTCACAGTCCTTGATGATATGACTCTCTTTTCCTTGGGGATCACATTGATAAGAGGGATGGGAGTAGACTGTGATTACGAAATAAGAATATTTTATTAACCTATACATAAAGCACATCTACATTGCTAACTTTTTCCAAAATGATCTCAATTTCTATATAGTTAAAATGTAAACAATATCATTATGCCCTTACTATTGATCATATAAATTCATATTTACACATGATATGACAGAAATTGTTAAATAATTCATTATACATTTTGGTTTTGTTTTGATTTTTGAACCAGTGATTCTCTGAGGAGCCCCGAAAATTGAGTTGTAGACTAGGCTGGCCTTAAACTCAAGGAGCTCCAACTGTCTTTGCCTCCCAAGTGCTGGGATTAAAGGCATGCACTACCACTTCCTGGTCAATATTTCAACATTTTAGACTGGTATAATGATAGGGTAATTAATGATGATAATGAGAGGGCTTAGGAGACATTCTTCAAACTAACCACATCGTAAACCTCATCACCAAAATAAGGCGTAAATCTAAAGGGTTTAAATTTTTTACTTTGATTAACATATTCTACCTGTACAGTTACATGTTTTTATGATTTTATTTTCTGATTTAGTTGACTTTTTAAGTCTCCGATGTCATTTCTTCTCTTTTCAGAAACAAGATGATCCATAATGATGTAACTGCTCTTTGTCCATGTGTGGCAACAATAGTTGTGGCTCAGTGCCTCACTGAAAATGATTCAGTGCTAGGATTATTATTTTATTTTTGCCTACTGGAATTATTATTTTAATCCTCACCTCATTCATCCATATCTTTCTCTTCCTAGTACTCTTTTTAAGTATGACAGCAAAAAGAACTTTGGGTGTATACAACTTTGAATATGCCAGGATCATCAGAGTTGCACTGAAAATGATGTCCATCCAGATAAATTGTAATCCACTAATGACATAAAAATTTGACTATGAAAGAGGATATTCACTATTGTGGATTTTTATACTCAGAGACTTTCTTTAAGAAATATGAAATTATTAAGACTGATAGATAAGCTCTTAAGAATTGAATGTGATTACCCATTTCTGAAGCACTGTCTCCAACGTCTCAATGACCTTCCTGTCCTTGACTCCCCCACTTTTCTCCCCTTAAGCACATATCTGAAATGAATATGATATGCCATTCATTTTAATATTGCTGTTATTTGAAATTTAATCTCTTGTCTTATGAAAGTCCCACCTTGCATTATTATTCTTCTCAAACTTGTGCCATCATGAACCCAGAAATATATCTAAGTATTTTCTGTGTTCCTTTGTCTCTTAAAGGGTCCAGATGGAATGTACAAATATTTTTTCTCTCTCTTGCAGTTATCTCCTTCAATTCAAAATACTCAAAATATTTGGGATTTTTGGGAGAGTATTCTCATGATTTCTGGGTCCAAATTATCCACAAGATATAACACTGTTATAAATTGTGAATATTTGAAAAGGTAGGAGCACTTCTGGGTGGTTTGCAAGGTAAGTTTGTCAACAAGATATTTAAATGTTCCTGGACACTGGATGTCTATGGAATTCTTTGTGAGATTTATTTTACAAACCTTAGGACAAAATCACTTAATACAAAATAGATCATATCACACTGTAGTCTATAGTTTTATTTTATAGCTTTCTGTTTTTAATGAGGATACTGTTTATTCTTATGAGCTTTCTTAAAGTTACAAGTACCAATACTTGACTGATGAATTTCTAAACCCTTGGTATTTCACATTTTCTGATATAGATAATTTCCTATTAAATGTCAAAATAATTATTTTGAATGTCATTTGAATGGTAAATGATCTGTGAGGGTTTGACTTTGTTTCATCCTCATGTAAATGAGTCCACTTCATGTGAATGTTTTATAAATGTTTACTTTGCAGGTTGCTGCAGTCATATTATATCTATAAATTCATTGCAAACACACTTAGAATTTTGGAAACTTTGAAACACAGAAACTCTCTTAGTAAGTACTCAGTTACCACACTTTATTGAAATATATTCTTTACATACAGATGCACTGTTATTCTTTTTAAAGATATAAGCAGGGGGACAGGTCCTTTGAGGGGCAGGCAGTCCCAAGAGGGGTAGTTGCAGGTGAGCAGAGGCTTCATCAGGTCCCCCTTGGTGGGAGGAGACCTTGGCATGTTGGCAGGGCAGGGCAGCCAGTCACATAATGAGCCAAAGCAGGTGGAGAGGGATAGGCATGTCATGCAGAGAGAGGGTTTGGGTATAGTTTACTTAGTTAGTTATGGAAGGGAAGGGGAACGGGGAGAAGGACAGAGAGAAACAAGGAGGGGGGAAAAAGGGGGAGGCAGAAGAAGAGGCAGCATCCACCTCTTCCTAAGTGGGACAGAAAGAGGGTAAGAGAGGGAGTGTGCAGGCTGAAAGAGGAAGAACCAAGATCCACTTGACTTGGCAGAAAGGGGAGTGGGCTTTGCTTGTCTCTTAAAGGGATAGGACAAACCAGTAGCAAGTCATAACAAGCAGGAATGGTAGAGGGGTAAGAAAGGGTAATGTATAGTGACTGTGAACACATTTTGCATGCATATATAAAGTTGTCAAAAATTATGAATGATAGTTCATATTCACATGCATAATTTTCCCATTAAGCATTAAAGATACTTCAATCTCTCAAAAATTTAATTACTTAATCACCTAATGTATACTACAAACAAAACCCAAACTGCCATAGAACCATAGATGCATTTGTGTAGTTTATAAGGTTTAGTTGAAGACTTTTTATTCAATGGCTAAATGACTAAGTGGCTTTTACATTGTTTAAATATAAATAATAGTATAGAACACAAACTAATGATCGATTGGTAGTGTTAGTGATCTAATCATTCACAGATAGCATGCACTTTAAATGGTTCATTGTTCTGTGCAGTCTTTTGTATGTTTTATTTCCCTGTCTGACATAAAAGTAAACGGATTTATTGTTGGCCTCTGTGGAGTCAGGTCATGAGAAGCAGATAAGGGAATCAGAAAAGAGACAAATTTGTAAGAAAATACATATGAGTGATCTCTTATTTAAGAAAAATAAAATCATTAGGAAGTAAAACATCATTTTTTCTCAGACTGAAGGAAGCCATGAATTTGATATTCCATGCAGAAATAACTCACCTTGTTAATAACTATATTTTGCTTCAAAGTTTTGAGAATGATACTATCTCAGTAGTGTTTATGTTTTCTCCTCTCCTTCCAAGCTTAAAATGTACTAAAAGTTTTACTTTGATAATATATTTGACAGTATAACTCCTTTTTAAAATATTCTCCAGTTAATTCAACTGGAAGTCAAACTTAATTTGAGGTCAGGTCAAAAACTTAATCCCTAATTTTAAACCCAGACTAAAGTTTTAATAGAGTGTATAAAAATAGCAGCTTGTCTCAAAATTTGACATGGTAAGTCATAGTGCTGACAGCTGAATGATCTAGATTTTACTTTTCGTTTGCATTTCAGATGTAAAAATACGCAAGCACTATTAGATTTTTGTTGATCAATAGTTTTTATTTCACTAGTTGTTCTATAATTGTTGCTGTTGGGCATGCATCACTACCTCCTCACTAAACCTGACAGTTTACATTTCTATTACTTTGTCTTCAGTTATAATCCTAATTTGATTCAGAAAGCAGAAATTCACTGATAATAAGCAGCTTAGTGTAGGTGGTTTAAATAAAACCTGGCCACCATAGATTCATGTACTTGGTTGCCTGACTTATAGGGAGTGGCACTGAAGTGTGGCCTGAAGTTGTAAGAAGTGTGTGCCAGTGTGTCACTTGTTAGATTAGGTATGTTCTCATTGTTGAAGGTGACACTGTGGAGGTGGAGATGGAAGTCCTTATGCTGCCTGCGGATCAGTATGGAGAACTCTCAGCTCCTTTTCCAGTACTACGTCTGCATGCATGCTAACATGCTTCTTACCATGATGATAATGGACCAACCTTCTGAAGTTATAAGGCAGTCCCAATTAGTTTCCTTTTGTAAGAGTTGTTGTGGTCATGTTTCTTCACAGCAACAGAACATTAATTAAGAGTGTACATAATATTCTTTTAGTTTTTTATAGTATCATACTTATTATCAAGTGTTTAAATTTAGTGTTTTGTCTTTTGGCTACATTATTTTCCCACTATCATAGCACTTCTTCGATTACAAAACAAAGTTATATACAGTGAATCTAGACAGGCAGCTGAATAGACTGAATACATGTTATACACAGTCTCATCTGAGTCTGAGTAAGTGATACATGTAAAACATTATAAGATGGATAATATCCTTTTTTGACGTTTTTATGTGCTTTTCTTTCAAGGTAAGTTTTGAAAGTAATAAATGTGCAGATTCATCATGGAAAACATCAGACTACAACTATCCTAAGAAACCAGAAGCAAGAAAACAACAAGCAATTTGCCTCAATGAAGAAAAAAATAAAATAAAACTATATTGAACTATTTCATTATGAATCAGGAAGTAACCTAAGTTTGTCTAGTGACTTGTTCTATGACAAGCAAATGTTTTAGACTGGAATTAGAATATATCCTTAAACAATGAAATTCATATTATTTTAAAGTTTTTCTACTTTTTTTTTTTTTTTTTTTTTTTTTTTTTTTTTTTTTTTTTTTTTTTTTTTTTTTGGTTTTTCGAGACAGGGTTTCTCTGTAGCTTTGGTGCCTGTCCCGGAACTAGCTCTTGTAGACCAGGCTGGCCTCGAACTCCCAGAGATCCACCTGCCTCTGCCTCCGAGTGCTGGGATTAAAGGCGTGCGCCACCACCGCCCGGCTAAGTTTTTCAAACTAAAATGTGGGTGACTGTACGTCCATGAATATAGTTCAACTGGCCATAAGAATTTTCACAAAGGGTAAAACAGCTCTAATTTCAAAATACTCTGTTCAAATAAATTGGAAATAAGAGCCAGGAGATTAGAAAAATAATTTTATTTTTCTCCCATTGCAAAATTCATTGCTGAAGCTTCTGGAAAAATTAATTTCATATCTCAAAAAAATTGGGACATTGGAGACTTCTTAACTACATTCTAACATTTACATGTGCAACAAATATGAGTGGTTTTGCTTTGTTTCTTTTGTAATTTATGTTAGAACAAGGTATAATTGTAATGAATTGTATTTTTAACCTTAATGATATTAAACAGCAAATTATCAAACCTCCTATCTCAAAGAAGAGGAAGCAGATAATATAACAGCTAACAGTGGTGGATAACTTAAAGGAAACAACAAAACTGATCCACATATAATTTTTAAGAGACTGAAAACCCAAACAAGTTCAAAACTGGCAGAATCCTAACAGACTGAGAAAAGGAAGTGAACACAAAGGCCCAAACTTATTCAAGAAGCTATTTACAGTTGGTGTCTTTTGAGAAAAGAATTATCAGTCCTGTTTCCAATGGAATGCCATTGTTAATATCATCTCTACTCCAGGACAGGCCACATGCCTAGAAAAGTTGGCAAACAGAAAATTGGCTCCATAGTGTCTGTTTGTTTTGTTTTGGCATTTTTTGTGGTATTGATTTTCTTTCATTCTGTCTTTTTCTTTCCTTCCTTTTTTTATCTGTTTTGATTTTCAATTTTATTTCTTTCCTGTGTTTTGTTTTTCATTTGAAAAGGAAAGAAAAAACAAAACACTTGAAGTATGTGAATAGTGAGATAGAGAGGATCTGGGAGAAACTGGGGAAGTAGCAAAAATATGATCAAACTATATTGTATGAGATAATTAATTATTTTTGGATAACAACTTGCCCAATATAGGTTTGTCCATTCTTTGTCTTTCATTAACAAGAAAGGTCATTAGATCACGTTGAAATATATTGCAGCAGTGGACTAACATTACAGAGATAATATGGATGGTGGAGTTAGAAAACAATAGTAACTTTAACTCATAAATTGAATATCTAAATGTGCCATTAGCATGTGTGTTTATTCATATGTGTGTGTCTGTGTCTGTGTGTGTATTTGTGTGTGTGTGTGTGTGTGTGTGAGAGAGAGAGAGAGAGAGAGAGAGAGAGAAAGAGAGAAAAAAAATTAACAAGGATGCTTCCAGAATTATTGAACAAATATATATGAGAAGAGTTAAAATAGACCAATTCCTCAAAAATATTTGTATAATTTATTGCTAGTTCTAAACTAGTCACTTATCAGTTTAAACTAATGCAGACTATACTCTCCTGCTTGGAAATATGAGATTGTAGCTATGATTATTCCTTCATATAAATTGTTTACCCACTCTCTTTCCTTTAGTGACTGCTGCATCTATTTACTCGATGTTTCTCTAGTTTCTGAGGTTCTCTCTCTCAAGATTTATCAGAGTTTCATGACTGAGCATGGGTGGGAGTTGGTTCCATAGAACATCTGACAAAGATGACACTTTTTCCCTCCAACAGCCAATAACTTCTATTATTTTCTGAAGAGATTATTTGGCCACCCAGACCCAAATAATTACAGAGAAACTCTATTAATTACATCATTATTTGTCTGATGGCTCAGGAATATTTGTAGCTAGCGCTTACACCTTAAATTAACCCATTTCTAGCAGTCTATGTATTACTACATGGCCATGGCATTAACTGATTTTTCTACACTTGTTTCTTCAGTGACTGGCTGGCATCTGACCTGAACACATTCTTTCTGACTTCGTGATGTTTTAAGAACTTACAGTAATTTGTTCTCAGTTTTTCCCTTCCCTTCCCCCACCTTCCCTTCCCCTGTGCTTCCATAGTTCTCTGCAATACTTCTCCTTACAGGTTGGCCACACCTACCCAGAATAGAGTCTAATATTCATATTAGAAGTGCCAGTGTGACTCTTCACTACCTTGAAGACTTAAACCAATAGCCCAAAATTTCTTATAGGTTTTATGTGAGTAGGAAATTAAAATAAAAACACAGAGATCAATTTGTTTCATTGAATTTCCTGTCAGTTGTGTTACTGACTTTATTTGATTTGATTTAATGAATGATTTTATAAGTTCACATTTGGCCAGAGATTATCTAGACAACATGATAAATGTGGAAGCAAAGAACAATGAAAAAACATTATTTATAAATGCAAGTACTGAGTGGTACTGGAATGTATGGGATGTAAACGGAGATTATTTGGCCACCTAGACCCAAATAATTACAGAGAAACTCTATTAATTACATCATTATTTGTCTGATGGCTCAGGAATATTTGTAGCTAGCGCTTACACCTTAAATTAACCCATTTCTAGCAGTCTATGTATTACTACATGGCCATGGCATTAACTGATTTTTCTACACTTGTTTCTTCAGTGACTGGCTGGCATCTGACCTGAACACATATTGTTTTTTTCTGTATCTCTGCAGGACTTTCCTTCTTGGTTTTACTCTGTTAAGTCAATGGTCAAAACTGCCTTACTCATCAGGCAATAAAATCAACACATATATAGAAGGACATCCCAAATCAATGGACACTCAACAGAAGGAATGTGTACAGTCTACGGTATAGTTTGTCTGAAGAATACACTGAATGTTTGAATGCACACTAAAATATTAATTCATAGAAGTCATTAATAACTGATTGAAAGTTCAAAACAGTGGGAGAAGTTTCACAGTTAAGTAGAACAGTTGTGTACTGTCAGAGAGAAAATCTAACAATCTTTGAAGCTAATTTTCAATAAAAATTTAAACATTTTATAAAAAGCAAATCTAAACTCAAAATATAATGTAGTTATTAACCAAAATAAATGTACAATATGAGATTATTAACATTTAATATTTCTCTAAATAAAAAATATTTCTGGATCACTTGAAAACTGATGTTCATCATGTAACATTTATCCCAGTAATATTCCAAGTAGAAGGCCAGACCTTCATAAATTCATTGTATTAGATGATACTTTGTGTAACCAAGTTGAGGAATATTTATTTTTCTATGGTAAAATATTTTTTAAATCGCTTATGTTTCAGCAGACACAATATCATGTCTGAGATTATATTCATTCCATGTAAGATTTCACTTTATTATTAATTAGAGACTTCCAGAACATGCTTTTTTTCTTATTTCTCATATTTATGGGAATAGACATATTTACAACAATATAAAAAGAATGAATAATAATTAGTATATAAATAATATATACTACAGATTTTATGCATATATATATAAGCAAGCCTAAAGTATATCATTGGTTGTTTTTCTCACTTAAGAAAGAAGGAAAACACTCTTTAGATATTGGTAGTTAGCATCCAATTTAAATGTGTATAGGATGCATCTCTGTGTCTTGGAATAAGCACACTTGCCACCAGTTTTCAAAGCAAAAATTTCAGGTGAAATTTTCAGTAAGGTTTGTCAATGCTTTTGCTCTACCATGTTTATTTCAGCAGCAATCCTAAAAGAAAACAACCAGATTCTTAACCTTCTCTTTTACTAGTCTTGACATTTTCTCGTATTTAGCTCCATACTATCAGTGTGTACTTGCACCTGAGGCATTCTAAATATTTTATGACATTACTTGAGTTAATTCGGAGAGAAAAATCACATATAATATTCAAATTGTAAATATAATTGAAATGATTTGACAAACCACTCATTGTTCAATGTAATATTATATATGTACGCAAAAATTAACAATCCTTTTTGTGTGAATAAATATCAAACACATTAATAGAATTCATAAGTTCAAGATTAATTTAGAAATTTATTTTGTATACACAATGAATATTATTTTTTTAAATATTCACATTATATGTTTTTCAGAAACTTAGCATGAGCAATTAGCATAAGTTGTTATATTATTTGGGGTTCATGTGTATTTAGTATTATTAAAATGAAAAGAACTAAAACCAAATAATAGACCAATGTAAATCATTTTTTTTAAATCTGGATTCACACGTTGTTCTTGTTTCATAAGCATTCTGTGAGAATCATTAATTTTTGATGAATTAAGAAGGTTAAGGGCATAAGCATATAGGCAGGTAGAGAATCAATTTGTAAGAAAACCCAGGAGGTTATACATTTCTCAAAAGGGACCTTAAAATAATTGAGTATCAACTGTAAGTAGGGAGAGATAGTGTAGACCTTAACACTTCTTACTTTTCTTAATGTTTAATTTGATTGGCACTCCAATCTGTTCTCTAATTGTTTATTGACAATGAAGTTAAAATTGCTATTTATATATTGCTTTGTTTCATACAATTATAAACCAATGAAAGAGACACATCTTTAAATTCAAATGATTTCTTTTAAAAAGCAATGATGAAATTGACCTCCCTGAATAAGGTAATCTGAAAGAATATAATTACATATACAAAAGAAAACCTAGAGAGTCAGATACCAGAACCAAATAAAAATAAATATACTGTCTGCACAACAGGCATACTTTGCAATGCATTCCAAATTGGGATACATTTAAAATACTGAATTCTAAAGAAGTCTAAGAGAGGTCACATTGCAAGTCATTTTGCATTTATGGCATATAGAAATAAAATTTTAGTGTTTGGAATATATCACCTTCTAGTCTTCTTTTTAGCTGCCCTCTAAGTGACAATACCTTCATCATTTTAAGTAGGCATTCAGTATGAAATATAAAAGTTCACATGCTACTGATCAAGACAGAGAAAATTAGCTGTTATTTATTTTATTTTAGAGTTTAAGATTAAACTCTTCTGTCAGTTTAATAAAGAAATATTTCTCTCCTTTTCACACTTGTTCCAACAAGATTTTTTTCTCTACTGGAGCCTGTACTTGGAAGGGACAGATAATTTACTCGTATCAAGTATAGAAGAATTCTCCTGGTGGGCAAAGTTTGTGTGGTAAAGTTCTGCTTTAAGGCAGCCAGAAGCGCTGGAAGGTGGTGGCGCATGCCTTTCATCCCAGCACTCACTCGGGAGGCAGAGGAAGGCGGATCTCTGTGAGTTCGAAATCCAACCTGGACTATGATAGCTTGTTCCAGGATAGGTTCCAAAGCTACAGAGAAAACCTATCTCAAAAAAAAAAAAAAAAAAAAAAAAAAAAAAAAAAAGCTGGATGGCATGGCATTGAACAAGCTAGAAAAGTAACTTTTTTGATGTGGAGAAACATATTTAGTTATGTAGGAAAAATGATGTTGGTAAACATTCAGATGCTAAACAAAATATCTACATCATGACATTAAATTTGGGAACTGTGTCAATTTATGGACCAAGAACAGGAATGTGTACTTTTTCAACTAGTGAAACAAAAGCACTGTAACAAAGATATTTGCTCCAATAATGTGAGGGCAAATAGAGATTTTTTTTTCTAATTGTATAAATTATTTGAAATTTGTTTAACATTCACCATGCCAGTGAACTTATACTTTCTAAAAATTTTACTTTTAAAATTTAAAAAAGTAAAATTTAAAAAAGGTATTTTAAATTTTGTTATAGCCTTCTTAACAAAGTTGTGGTACTGATTTATTCTGATTAATAAAACAACAATGTGTATATTTTTTAATGAGTCACAGTCATTGATTTAACACTACAATAAAGGTTAAGTTTTATTAGTGTCATATAGGTTAGGTCAATATTCACTCTATATTTAATGAATTGATCACTATTGGGTTGGAAATATGTCTCAGTAAATTATTCTGCAAACATGAGGAGCTGAGTTTGGACCCACATAATAAACTGCCATCATTCGTGTAGGCTATAATAATCTGTGTGGCGTAAAAAATAGGTAAGGCCCTGGGTCTCACTTACCACTTAGTCTAGCAAAAGGGTGAACAAATTAAAGACTCATTCATAGACCCGGGTTCTAAAAATGCTACAAGAGCCATCAGACATGGAACTCTGGCCACCAGCTGCATGGTTAGTGTCCATTCAAACATAAATACACAAGACAAAGAACACACACACAAATAATAATAATTAAAAGTAATGGATATGTCACTTGTGAGAATCTGACATAATGATTTCATCTAGAACATTCCTGCCTCTACTTCACCTTTCTAACTCTTCCCATGCCCTGTCTGATCCTCAAGTTCGTGATATCATCTATAGTTACTGTTAAACAATCTCACACACACACAGAGAGAGACATGACATACACATAAATATACTTTCTTGCTTCCCTGTAAAGAAAATATCCTTTCATCCAGAAATTAAGTGCATGCAGTCATCAATTTTTCTATCACGTTTGCATAGACATATGTATGAATGTTTACCTGTTATTATTTTATTAATATCCAAATATTTGCAGCAAGTGACCTAATATTGACCAGATCTATAAAGGACTAAACTGTCTCTCAGGATAACTGTGTATTGCATTTTAGTTTGAGATTGGCATTAATAAACACAATACCAGTAATATTTAGGAAAAAAAAACACTTGCATATGTAAAGCATGGTTATTGGTTTCCAATTTTTAAATGTCAGATTTTGTGTGTGTCTGAGAAAACAAACAATTACTGTCCAAAGTCAAAGGAGTCATCATCATTCAATAATTTTATAGTTTTTAATTTGTTAGTTATGAAATTTAGAGTTCTTCACAAAATTATGCATTGAAGTTTCAATAACTTTTTCAGAATACTTTTAGTTTGATATTTTTAGAATTGTCTACTACAGTAACATACCTATTCTTTTAAAATATTTATTTATTTATTTATATTGCGTGAGTGAAGGGAATTTTATGTGCTCAAGTTATGGCATGTATGTCAAATTCAGAAGACAATCTGCAGCGTTTGGTTTTCCCCTTATATGTTGGCCCCAGAGATAAAATTTTAGTTGTCGTACTTAGGTTTAATGCCAAGAACATATTCAGCACTTAGTTATCTTGTTAGGCTTTTCTAAAATTTCTAAATCTTCTCAAAGTATATTTGTGTATCGAAGACTAAGTAAAATACATAGTAATTCCAAGGAAATAATTCTGGATGCCAAAATATTATTGTGTACTTATTCCAAAAACAAGCCTCTGGAAGTGAACTGTAAGAAAGAAACTAGTCTAATTTTCAACTTGAGCAAAATAGTTGAACAAGTTAGTGTTTGTTTCTGACCACCTCATCCATTACATAGTAACTTAATTAAAATAGTTAATTCTTAGTCTTCACTGGAATTTATTCTGTACTAAGATATAGTTTATAAAACAGCATATGGTATTTTCCTCCTAAACAAAATTAATTTCTATCCCAGGCATTAACCTAATGGAATACAAAAGTATTGAACAGGAATTCTATCCTTTATTGATTAAATGCTTTGCCTTAAATGCTTTTGTTTTGCTAATATAATATTCATTTATCAGAATTTGCCTAACTGTCTCCTTTGTATTTTCTCAACACTTAGACTAGTGGGTAGAGGGTCTTGTGTACACAGATAGTCACTGAAGCAGCCAGAAAACTTCAACAAACAGGTTTGTCTCCTCCAAGAAATAAGATATTTACCTATCTTCCACCAAAAATGCTGACAATGCAGTTTAGGAGCTGGTGATGTTTTGCTCTCTGTATGGCAAGCTGCATATGGTCTTTGTACAGAGTCTCAGTTTAAACACGTCTTTAGCTTTGTTGTACACATGGGACTGATTTAATTTTTATCAGAAAATACTTTTCCAAAATTGTGGCATGCTAAAATAAACAAGCTACTGTCAGACTCCAGAAGTTTGGTCCATCACTAACTAAGTTGTAAGGCACTGAGTTTTATTCTTCCTTCACGTGAATCTTTCCTCTGCAAGCCATGACACTTTCAGGTCAGGTTGAAAATAGAGAAAAAAATTCAATTTTCAACATAAAGATAGTATATTGTATTTTGTGCCTGTATATATAATGGTTTCCAGTGAGATATTTACAAACGTTCTTCTGTGTCATCCACATTTCGTAATATATAGCTTCAGCATCTGGTAAACCAACTTCAAGTAGGAAATACCAAAAGTGTGTGAGGCAAAGGTGCAGAGTCGAGAATGTGCTCATATACTTTCAACGAGGTTATATTAAGAACATTTTCTAAAACCCAAAAAGGACAATATTTATGACTTGCCCAGAAATATTATTGTCATGCTGCAAAAAAATACTGTTATTTGTCAGAGACTAAATAAGTTATTATATACTGGAAGTAATGCACATTCCCATTCAAACTAATTTAGGCAATAAAGTTAAGTGAATGATTCACAGACAGGAAAAGCAGGAGGCAAGATGAAGTTCAGCGAAAACAAACTGCACACAACGCCTTCACTCAATCAGTCTCATGTTCTCTATTATTCCTTCTTTCCAATTTTAAAGTTCACCTTACATGTGACCCCATTTGCAAATACAACATAGCTCATCAAGCTAAACACTGTAAAAGATACGTTTCTTTTTTTCTCATCCAAATGAAGAAAGAAGGCCTCCACGCAGCATTGCATTGTCTTCAATTTACTAGACCCAGCAGACATAATTAGGGCTAATTGTTATGGCTAAGAATTTAAGACTGATTCCTATTCAGATCACTCTTGGCAACAATAGCTGTTCAGTTTAACTATGGTTCCTATATTCTACTCATGCTTGGTGGATGAAGCTTAGCTTTCCCCACAGCGAACAGATCCTCAAATGTCAGGAATAGGAATGAGCAAGATAGATGCAATTTCACACTAAAAAACACAACCAACCTAATGAAATGAAACAAAGGCTACCGAAGAAACATGAGTACATGTTTATTTCAAAAATAACAAAGAGATGAAATAACTTTATAAAAGTAAGAGGTTCAAATAATTTATGATTTTTTTCTCACTTTCCTTTTCTTCTCTTTGCTTTCCTCCGTTATGAGCTGGATTTCCCAAAAGCTATAATTCTCAGCTGATCAAAACTTGATTGTAATTTTCTTCTAATATCAAAGAGAAGAGTTCATTAATCAATTTTCTGACTACTGATATTCTTATTTCAGTTGACTGTGACTATGGAAATTGGAACACATGAGCACAGATACCTCCAACAAAAATAAAATAATTATAAAATAAATTATCATGCAAAAAAAATCCAGTGTTCTCTCTAACCTAATTTTGACTGTGATTTCACTATATGATGAACACTGAACATTGTTATGATTTTATTAAGTTCTATGTATCTTTTCCAATTACAGTACTTACAGTCATATATATGCCAAATAACCTGGGTTTTGCATGCCAGTAATGAACACATAACAATGAAAAATTAAAATCTAAGGGCCCTTGCATTTTCTTTGTAGACATATTATCTATTCTAAATTTAGAGCATTCCAGAGGAGAGGGCTTTTCTTTTCTTTGTGACTCCTCCTGTCAATTCTTTCTCTGTGTATCTAAACTTAATAGCATATAATCCATCTTTAAAATTTTAATGATTATAAATATGTTCTTTCAGGCTCATTGAGACTGATTAACACTTAACTTTTGCTGTGCAGCTGTTCTTTTCCCTGTCCTACATTACACACTTATTCAGCAATTTCTTGCTTCCCTCTTTCCATCTTTTCACTTCTACCTGAGATACTTACTCTATATTATTGAAGCACAGAAGCCAAGTCAAAAATACTGTCAAAAAAAAAAAACCCATCAGTTCTTATCTCTTCTTAATTTTAAAGTTGATTGTCTGTCTTTTTGGAATACATTCGGTTGATACTCTTCCAGCCATAATTCAGAATCAACAACTTTTGCTTCTCCTTTAAGTCCTCCCTTTTCTCTAGTGTGGCTTCTTTATTTTTGTTCTACCTTGCCTTGTTTGTTCTCCTTCATTTACCAGTACCCTTCCCTGAGACAAAGTTGTATTGTTATAACCCAGACTGCCTCAGAACTATGAATTCCAAATTGGTCTCAAAATAGCCTATGCTCCTGCTGGGCCCTCTCAAGTGACAGGATCACAAACCAATTCTGTCATTCCCCAGAAATCTTCTATTTCTGTGAATAATAGTTAAGATAAAAAATGGTAAAAGTAATGATTCTCAAGTTAATTTTTGGTAACACTGGACTTTTGAAGTACTGAGAAGTCACCAAATGATTAAAGAAAATACCAGAGGCATCATCTCAATCCTATTTTTTTCAGTGACACTTGATTGGTACAGTGTGCTAGAAAGAAGAGAGAAAATCTCTACACCAAATCAGCATAATTATGAGAGACCACAAACAACATGAAAACAGTAAGTAATCACATGTAAGAACTTCATGTCTGCAACACATATTATTTTAGTAAAAGACCTTGTTTCTACACTTAGATGATCTTGCTAGACATATAAATCAAAATATATTGACACGTAGTAGTCATAGTTTTGTACTATAGCCTTTAAAGAAGCCAAAATCATATTTAAAATTCTAATGACATTCAGAAATGCCCACAACTTTTGCTAGGCATTGCTGTTCATTCTACCATGGCTAATGAAATTACTTACTAATGAAAGTAAGTAATCAATAGTCTCTAAGACATTGAAACTTTCAGACAACTTTCAAGGTTATTATTTTCTTTTTGAGACAGGGTTTCTCTGAAGTTTTGGAGCCTGTCCTGAAACTCACTCTGTAGACCAGGTTGGCTTTGAACTCACAGTGATCCACCTGTCTGCCTCCCAGGTGCAGGAATTAAAGGCATGTGCCACCACTGCCCAGCAATTGTCAAGTTTTTATTTCAAAAGTCTATAAGTATGTATCTTTACCTGCATGTACGTGCCTGCACTACATTAATGCAGTGCTTATGCCCGCAGAAAGTGTGTCAGATAGCAAGAAACTGGAGTTAGGAAAGTGTCTTAGCACACTTATGTGGGTGTTGGTAATGGAACCTAAGTTCTCTGAAAGAGTATTCAATTTTCTTCTGAACCACATCTTTAGTCAGATGAATGAATTTGGTTTTTATTTTAAGACAGGATCTCACCATTTGATTGTGGGTTGTCTGGAATTTGCTATCCAGACCAGGCTGGCCCCAAACTCACACTAATCTGCCAAGCTGTAGGCTCTGAGAGCACTGAGATTACAGGCATAAATCACCTCACTCAGATTTCTTTTTAAAATTCAAGTTGCTAGTAGTATCCTGAGAGTGGTATGTGTTTCAAGTTCAAGTATGACCACTTATCAAAAAGAAGACTTAAATCTCCTTTAAAAAATGAGGGTAAAGAATTATTCCTCCTTTTCACCATTCAGTCAATATCATTCTTCCATTTATATTTTCTTTTCCTATGGCATTTAATTTTAGCTATTTATTAAAACACTACAGTGCACTTTCTCAGTTGTATTTGCAGTTAAATATATTGTTCATTCATAACTTCCTTTCAGCTGCTTTCTCATTAACATATATGAGACATACAAGTTCCAGGTCCTCACAAACAGGTGAGTTCTCTAGTGAGATGAACGGCATTCATGCTTCAGCAACAGTTACATGACCAAGGAAGTCAGAATGAGTGATAGCAAAATTACAGATAAGATCTCCCATGTGAAAATAATGTGTGTGGTGTATCTGTGTGTGTGAGAGAGATTTATTAGTGTGGATTACAGTCTATGGTCCTCATAGTTCAAGAATGGATGTCTCCTGACAAAAAGCCAAGGGTTTGTGTGTGTGAGAGAGAGATGTATTAGTGTGGATTACAGCCTATGGTCCTCATAGTTCAAGAATGGATGTTTCCTGACAAAAAGCCAAGGGTTTGTGTGTATGAGAGAGAGATGTATTAGTGTGGATTACAGCCTATGGTCCTCATAGTTCAAGAATGGATGTCTCCTGACAAAATGCCAAAGATCTAGAAGTTATTTAGTTCATGATACTGAATGTCTCAGTAGTTCTAATCTGGTCCTGGGTTCTCAAGGAAATGCTAGTGAGCTACTGATCTTAATTATGTGGTGGACATAAATAATTCTCCTTTTGATTTTATGTTGAAGTACAAATAAAAAATTTTCATTATTCTGGGAAGAGACTTTGGACTTACAAACTGTGTTGAGAATGTGAACGTTGATTTAGAAACTCGTCTAATGCATTTTGTATATGATACTGCCACAAGCCTGTGGGAAAGATAAGTAGAATGTGCTGATATGAGTAAGAATGGCGAGCATAAATGGTGGAACTGTCTGGGAAGGATCAGAAGGTAGGTCCTTTCTGGAGGAAGTCGGCCACTTGGAGCATCCTTTGATGTTTCAAAAGTCCACACTGGCCCAGTCTCTGTCTGTCTGTCTGTCATTTTCTGTCTCTATGTCTCCTTCTCTCTCTGTTGACCTATCTGCCTCCTGCATGTTTATGAAGATTCAGGTTCATGGTAACTGTTCCAGTATCATTCCTTCCTGCTGCCTTGCTCACAGCCATCATGCTTATGAAGTCACACACTGAAAACCTTAAGCTCTACATTCTTTCCATTCTTAGTCAACTTAGGGGATTGTATCACACCAATAGAAAATGACTAAGGCAAATGTTTGAGAGAAATTAAGGAAGGTATAAAACACTTTGTTTCTCATGCATTGTTGCAATTTGTAAAACAGTAGAGAAATGTCCAAATAAGCAGATGAAGCAAGCCACCAGGTCAGACATGCTGAATCTTTCCCAGTAAGACTGGTGCTACACAGATTACTAAATATGGGCAAGATAAGTCACCACCTCGTGGTGCTACACACATTAATAGAAATGAGCCAAGCAGTGTTTTATGAAAAAAATAAAATAAAAAAATAAAATAATATAATTAGATTAGATATCATGATAGGGTAGTTCTGAATTCTAAGCTTATGAGAGGTGTAAGCACGGGTTTTAGGGGCTCAAGACCATTTGGGGCTATATACCAATTTATGGACAAGACAAGAATTCATGAATCTTGAGTAAAATAAAAAAAATATTATAGTAAAATTGTATGTTTGAACTTGGTATAGCAATGTATGCTTTTAATCTCAGCACTTGTGAAGCAGAGTAAGAAGAATGTCTGGGGCCAGTCTGATTTTAAAAGTGAGTTCAGTCACATCCAAGACAATCTAGAGAAACTTTCTATTTTTGATGCTTCATCATTATAAGTAAATAATAATAGTAACTTTTTCCTCAACGTCTATGTTCTTTTGAGTTATGGGTCTGTGACTAGGACTGCAATATCAGACATGGATTCGCTCTAGAAGAGCAGAGCTGGCATGCCTTCACAGCATCCTCAGTAACCTCGGAAACGGTCCTGTCACTGCTGCGCCAGAGGGGATATCTTGCCTGGCAAGGTACTGTGGTTCATTCATAACACTCACAACTAAGTAAGATGGCTCATCTTTCCTCCTTTGCTTTCCAACACTATGATAGCTAGCCAGCCAGAATGATTTTCTAGCTCAATTCTAGCTTGGCTTCCAATTCCATTTCTAACAAGCTCCCATAGGATGCTCCTGGCATTTTATAATTACTAATTGGGAAACTTCATTTTAAAGCAATTTTTTTATTCATTCAACATCATTTATTGCAGAACTTCGACAGTATTGCCTTATATAACTGTCCAAAGTGTTTAGTTAAATATCATCCAGAATTCAACCAAAAACAATAAAGTATTAATACTTCTGTCACTTTTGCTGAATTTATGTCTAATGGGCATAATTTTAATTGCGTTACTTTGGACTGACTTTTGTGTTAGATAATTTGATTGATAAAACAAACATGCCTCAGAGAAACCATAAAAAGAGACTACTGTAGTCCACATTTCCAGAGGGTTCAACTCAAAATGGTGGGCAAGTGAGAAGCTCGTGCCTCGGTTAGTAAGAAGCAGAAAGAAGAATGGCGGGGATTTCTTGCTTAGTTATTTTTCTGCTTTACATTTCATCAGGTCCTCCACTCACAGAATGGTAGCAGACAGTCTCTGGTTCACTTTTCAAATTACTCTTTCTCTGGAGAAACCTTCCCAGGTAAAACCATAAGGGATGCTCTCCTCCCATTTTCCTTAAAATCCTGTCCAAGTTTCCAATAAAGATGAACTATCACTGAAACTTAGTCAACACATTTTTGGTTGTGCATTGTAACTACTCCTACTTGATAAACAGAGAACTATTCATACTTCTATCGTGACAAATTCTTAGAATTTGTACAGTAATGTTTTGATTGATGTAATTCTGATTGATATACAGTGATTCTAAGAAATTTCTTTCCATGTTCAGTTTCATAAAAAATGTACATAAAAGGAAAAGAACTAAAACTGCACTGAGATAGACTTGTTTATCTTTATTATTTTATATCTAAAATAAGGATATAAGTATATCCCACACAGTGTGGAACAATGCTATAGTTCTATCGTTTTGGAGTTTGAGAATGAAGAATTCTGAATAGGTGGAGGACAGACGAGGCTAGCTAGTAGGTCTCATTATAGTCTAGGTCCTCTAGCAAGATCCCTTTTCCAGCTACAAGCACAGAGAAACATTATAAAATGTACGAATTTCAGGGATGCTTTTTCTTTAATTCCTCATTGACAGATGAATTAGTTCAAAAATAAACTTTAGTTGTTGAAAAAGTACAAGACGGTGAGAACAGCTCCTCCAAGGCTGATGCAGACATGGGAATCAAAGCTGGCCTCAGGCACACTGCACTGACGGTTTCTGGAAGCTTCTTTGACTGGACCTTATTCAACCCTCTATGTTGCTTTTGATATTAGCATTTCTATATTTAAAAAGTGAAGGTAATGAAAAACCAGATAATCAATTAATTATCTGCAGGTACAATAATTTTTACCTTTTTGAGAATTTTAAGTTTGAACATTGTAATAATTCTGCTTCTCTCACTCCTCCAACCATTCTGCTTCAACATTTTGAACATGTCTGTTATTCAAATACATTTAAAATAATCATTTCAATGATTTTCAAAAGAAAGTATAAGCCATAAAAATATCTTAGTTATCAAAATAATTTCACCCTTCTCTAGTAGTGACAATGCCTCATTACAATAAGTATATGTTAAGATGACTTGTAAGTCGAGCCAACATGGATCACTTATTTAATGGCCCTTCTCTATAAGCCTTCTCAAGGATTTCTGGCTTTATCACATTTCAGCTGTCACACATGGATCACCTGAAACAGAAGGACAAATCTATTGTGCTCTGGAATACAAAGGGAAAGTTATTCTTTGAGTCAAAGTACATTCACCACGGAGTTTTTCATGGAAAGACATGTTTATCATCTTTTAAAAGGAATACATTAAAAGTTGCTGAGTTTCCACAACCTGTTCCTGACAGCTATTTCAGTGTAAGTAATACATCATGGGGGTGATGGCAGTCTGATGATGTATGGGGACCATACATCACTATGGTGACAGTGCATTAATGACACATGAGTAATACATCTTCAGGTAAAGCTCTCAAATTTAGGCTTGCCAGGAAAAACGAGCTTCTGGAAGAGGAAAATACCTTACAACTTTGTGAAATACTACACACAATGAAATAAGTTTGCTAAAGAAGAAGGCTGTAAGATTGGATACAGAAATGGGGTGTCTTAATAATACCCAAGACTCTATTTTTATTGTGGAGAAGATTTATTGTATGATGTTTCTGTGCATTTTTGTCATTTCAATGTTTAGCTTGCCAGACATTTCCATCTGTATCATTCACTGTGTGCTCATGCACTGGACAGTGTCCTAAGAACAGAAGGAAAGGTTTAGAGCCCATGAAACGCAGATTTCTAGTAAGAACTCGGTAATTCTGTACAGATGAGTTTATTTACTGTTTTTTTTTGCTTATTAATATTTAATGTCATTTTCAAAATAAATTTTCCTGGGGTTTTGGTTCATTTAGGAGCTTATTGTTTTATGTAAACTTGGGAGAACAGTGATCATTTGGGATCTCATTTCATCACTAAAATGAATCAGGTCAAAATAAAAAATAATGGAAAGTACAGATATATGCATTTAATATGTCCATATGTTGTTGATATTAAAAGTATTTTCAATTTTTCTTTAATGTGTGGAGTGTGATGTATTTGCATAATGTTCATCTACTGTTCTGTGTGAACTGGTACTCTTTATCAAATCGACACCTGGAATAGAGTTTTTCAGTATAGTACCTGTTGAGGCTGATTACTATATTCATTGCATTAAATATTAAGAGAACTTTCATATTAGACAATTTTGCATGTTTTCAAGCTGTTAGGAATAATGGAAGTATACAATTAAGTTTAAATCAGAAAAAAATAATACTAGAATCCATTTTCTATAAGCAATGGAGAAGTATAATAGCAAAATTCCTTGAAAATTCACAGCGGGATAGGTGAAGTTGCTACAATTTGTTTCTTTATCAAAATATGATCAGACCTTCGTGTGAGGTTGAGAAAAGAGGGTTTTTTATTTTTGTTTCTGTCGTAAATTATATGTGCAGTATTTTTTCTTTTTCTTTTTTCCCTTCAAAGTAGGGTTTCATTATATAACTCTGACTGTCCTGAAGCTCACTATGTAGGCCAGGCTGGCCTTGAAATCACAGGGATCCTTTTGTCTCTACCTCCTGGTGCCACTACACCAGACCTATTTCCCCCTCGTTTTTAATGCATGGATTCTGAAAAGGAGAAAATCAAGCAAAAGAAAACCTGATACTGAGACCTACTATTGCCAAGGTGCATTAAAATCAAGAACACATATTAAGAGGTTAATTACTACTTAGCATATAATAAAATGACAAGAAAATTGGTCAGGGCCTTCTGTGTCATCAGACCTGCCTGATATACAATTCCACGTCTGAGACATAAAAGCTGGGTGATTACAGCATGGAACTTAACTCTCAAGTTGATCTAACATTTAACTTGAAGACATTGTACCTCTGTATATGAAATAACAAGGTTTTTGCTAAAGTATATGTGACATATTTCAGACAGTGAATAAATTATACTTACAAATTATCATTTACAGAGTCTATATCTATAAATAATGCTCTTTAATTTAAAGAAAGATAATTAAGATAACAATTGTTTAATTTTTAAAATATTAAGAAGAAATAACCTTCTAGGCTTGAACTTAATCAGAAACACACACTAAGGATTTGTAGTGAGCTTTGAATCTCAAAATTCACTTTTTCAAATTATTTTAATAGACTCTTTTGCTCTATTGAGATGATTTGACATATTAATATTATAAAATTAAGGAATGAGGGTCAGCAGTGTATTTGTACTTCTTTGGGCCTCCAATTGCTGTATTTTGAGGTACATTAGTAAACCAAGTTGTATGATGATCCTCCATGACTGGCTGATGAAGAATAAATGAAGCAACATCACTTCCTACTGGGAGAGCAGGTTGTCCATACATCTTTTTACTCTTTATTATTATGAAGGATAGATTTCAATAAACCTGGTGAAAGATGATCAATGGCCAATGCCTAATTTCAAATGGAATTGAGAGAGCTCTTGGTTTTTGCATTTGAATTAAAATATCCCATATAAGAATGTACTTTCCCCTTCTTGAACACAGTGTCAATGTGTTACCCACCAACTATGACCTTTGTGTGGAACATGGGCTGTGCAAACCTGTAGATATAGGCAAATGTATGACTGGGAACGCTGTTTGATAATTATGTTCACTTTCGTGCTTACATTACCAATTTCTACTATAACAATCGGTTCACACTTTCCTTAAACTACAATTTTTCTTTCTAGAGATAAAAATATACCTGTTTTGCTGATACACGGGGAAAACAATCTGGTGATATAATACTTGGAGAATTCTAGTTATAATTAAGCTAATTGACAGTAAACATGGTAATTTGATGTTACAAACCTCCCAATTACTTATAATAAATGGAAAGCATTAAATATGGCTTTTACTAACAACCATTATTTCCAGTTGAACATATGAAACATAACAGGTACAAATTATAAAAGCAGAAAAATTTTGTAGAATTAAATACTCTGAGTCTATATGATAGTCAACAAAGAAAAGTTAATGTTTATCATTAAAAACAAGTGGGAGTGAATGTCCAATTTTTTAAATGCAGAATACAAAGCTTCACAGAAATATCTGATGGAGGAGAAAAGGAGAATAAAAGATCCTGAAGCAGTTCATTTTGCAGTAGTCTAATTTAAATAATTCAATAACTTAACACTAAGGTGCATATAAAATTGTGACACTCAGCTAAGGGAGCGAATTGTGTGCATGTATCCATACTTCTCTAGTTCTTAATTTCACAAGATCCCCAATGGCCTTGGCCCTGCTTCTAAATTTTTAAGGAGACTTAAAACATGTATTATGAATAAGTATTTGAAGCTTAGGAATGTGATTCGAATAGTCAAGGAAATAAATTACTCAGGACACTTGTTAAAACATTGGTACTAACTTCACTCACAGCACCATGATAGGTGTTGGGGATTACTGCATTGGAATTTTGCAGTAGAAGTTGGGGCTCAGTAAGAAAAATACAAGCAAAAAGGGGGTATTATTTGATAAGGAATATCAAAGATGATACCAAGAACTTCAGGCTATCAAGTGATTTGACTATAAATATTTCAGGGACCCTTGCCAAAGGTTAAAATAGGCTGATATCAATGTTTTGCTTTTTCAATAAACCTGCTGGTCAAGATTATGCGGAAAGCTGTGTTCAGTAAGGCAAGACCAAAAGTAGAGACAAATGCTGCTCTGAAGAACTTGTCTACAATTTGTCTAGAATACCAAAGTCATAATCTTCATGCAACAATAGATACAACCAACAGAAATATCATTGAATATTTATACTGTAGATTAAAAAATTGTCATCCTATATGGAATTCTTGTCAATCAGGGAAACATCAAACATGGAAAATATTTTAGTGAATTCCATTCAGTAACTATTAAAATTCAGTAAACTGTTTTCCTAATAGTCAAATAATTTCTAATAGTGACATATAACATCACAATCAACTTTGCATCAAATTCATTATGAAATTACCTATTGGCATGTGAGTCTGAATAAAGACTTCATGCTCCAAGTAGGGTGGACATCTCTGTAACTGTGTATGTTACATAGGACAGCTCTTGTAAGACTGCATTGTACATCTTGATGAGAGAAGATCATAATCGATTACCTTATGCACCTAAAATATAGTTTTCTGTGCCTCATGGGACATAACATAAGATTTTTCAGATATTGGAAGACATTATAAAATGATATTATCATGGATACAGAAATTGATATCTGAAGGCTTGAAACATAGAAGTATGGAAGCTCTAAGGAGATGGAAGAAATGAGGGAGAAATTGTCTCCTGTAAGAATTCAAACAGAGCCGGGCGGTGGTGGCGCACGCCTTTAATCCCAGCACTCGGGAGGCAGAGGCAGGCGGATCTCTGGGAGTTCAAGGCCAGCTTGGTCTACAAGAGCTAGTTCCGGGACGGGCACCAAACTTACAGAGAAACCCTGTCTCGAAAAAACCAAAAAAAATAAAAAATAAATAAAACCAAACAAAGAATTCAAACAGAGTACATTTATAGGTCGCTTGATTGTAATTTCAAGCCTATAATAAGGTTGGACATTTATAGTACATTTTATTAACATAATATTATTCATCTCAGTTTGTCGGATGCTGCTTATGGAAAAGTGTGTCAGGTGTTCTTTAGATCTCGCTCTAGTTGAATCTCTCATGGATCACCTACCTCTGTTCTCAACATTTCTTAAGACCGTGATTTAATTCTTTTACCTGTTCCTATCATTTGACATTTTTTACCTATAAAAATTGTATGTTATTTAAAACTCTACGAGCTCAATAGCTCATATTCTTTTTCAAACTACCCATGAAAATGATACCCTTTTATAGGTATACTTCGCATTTTGTGCTAAACATGTTTTATTTGATCTGAAATGGTACTGATACATTTAAGATAATGAACAAGGCAAAAAATGACACTAATATTTTTCATTACTCATTTGTAGAATATTTAATATTAAGTCATTATTTAACAATAAATGAATATTTAACAAGATTGAAATCTTCCCATCAGTTCTTCTTCCCCTCATGTTTAACAGCTAAACATATTTTTTTCTTTTTTTTTTTTTTTTTTGGTTTTTTTCGAGACAGGGTTTCTCTGTGGTTTTGGAGCCTGTCCTGGAACTAGTTCTTGTAGACCAGGCTGGTCTCGAACTCACAGAGATCCGCCTGCCTGAAAATGAAAACCATATTTTATTATTCTAGCTTTTCATCTTTGGTATTTCTATTAATAAACTATTTTGAGTGTTGTCTATTTCAGAATAAATAAATTTTAAAATGTTAATTAAGTAAAATTGTCATTGAAAAAGATTACTTATTCATCAGGAAACAGAAACTACTGGGTATTTCTATGATTTCAAATCTTATTGAAATATTTATTTTTGATTTTGTTCATTTTCATGTAATTTATGCTTTAAATTTTAGGGTGTTATTAATTTTTGTTCTTTCATAATCAGGAAAACTAAAATTTTCCTTCAAGGCATCATTTTAATCTAATTAGCATTATATCTCTATTTTAATGAAATATTAAACAGCTTATAGTCTACAAAATTAGTAATACATCAGCAATAATTTAAAAACATTAAAATATATGCTTTTGGTGACTATAAACCATGCTTCTGGATTTGAAATTTATTTATGAAATACGTCATAAATTATGAGATGAAATATCAGTTAAATATTAGACTATAAAAGGCAAATAAGCAAACATGGTAAAATTGTGAAAATAGTCAAAAAACTAAAAGTTAAACTAAAGTTATCTTTCTAGTTTTTTTTCTTATAAACAAATTATGATTACTGCATATTTTAAAATAATTTTACTTTTTTGTTTTTCACATTGTTTTATGTTTAAATTGAAATTGATTTCAAATCTAAATTATATAAAATGTTTCTAACAAGTGTCCATATATTTAAATATTTATTGCTCAACTTTCAAAAATGCACAAGTTTTAGCATTCTAGTGATATCGTGTTACTAAATCATATGCTATTTGTTATAACTGATATACAGAATGGGCTAAATAGCAATCATGATTTTTAGTACTGATATTAAAAATATTTTTGTGTTTAATGTATTGACTGAATAGTTTGTACCCTGGAGTCAGGAATGAACAGTATTAGGCCTCTGCCTTGTAGAATAGAAGCAATGAATTATAAAGGTACAAATTAAAGCCTCTTTTAGTGACAAATCTTGAAAAGTGCTGAGAAAAAGATCTTTGTACGCTGTAAATATGTAAATATGTATCACTCTTATTGATTAGTAAAGAGATGACTGTCCTAAAGATGAGCAGGAAAAGACTGGAGAAGGCAATAAAGAACCGGAGTAGGAGCATGGTAGGAAGAAGGTGGAGTCTGCAGAATCTGAGGAGTTTCCAGGAGATGCCTGAGGAACAAAAGATGCTGGAGAACAGGTGAACCGACAACTCACATGGCAATGCATAGGTTAATAGGAATGAGTTAATTTAAGTTGCAAGAACTAGTTAGTAATAAGCCTGAGTTATAGACCAAGCACTTATAATTAATGCCGTGTCTCGGTGTCAGATATTTGGGAATTAGCAGACCAAAAGAAAAGTTCACATGTAAAAGAGATTTTAGAATGTGGCATTTATCCCATTTGTTATTTGTAAATCTGAAGAATCCTGCCGCTTGGCTGAAAGTATATATCAATGGTAGAAATTACCTGGTAGACTTTTAGGGGTCACTTATGTATACCATCTGGAAATAATGATACTTCGATTTCTTCCTTTCCAATTTGCATCCCCTAGATCTCCTTTCGCTTTCTTATCGTTTAACTAGAACTGCAAAAGTTACATTGAGGAGATACGGAGTGAATGGACAGCTTTGTCTTGTTCTTGATTTTCTTGAAATTGAGTTTCTAAACATTTGATTAGACATTGACTATAGGTTTTTTTAAACTTTATTTTGCTTTGCTATGGGTTGAGAAAGAAATCAGGGAAACAACACACTTCAAATAGCCACAAATAATATAAAACATTTTGGAATACCTCTAACTAAGCAAGTGAAAAATTATATGACAAAAACTTCAAGACTTAAGAAATTATAGAAGACAGAAGATCTCCCATGCTCATGGATTTTCCAGTAGGATTCACATAGTAGATGTGGCCATCTTGCCAAAAGCAATCTACAGATTCAACACAATCCCATCAAAATTTTGACACAATTTTTTACATGCTGTTGTTCTCTTTTTTAATTGTCTACCTTTTAAACTACAGCTATCCTAGTCAGTAACTGCAACTCTGTAGCTACCAGCAGCAGCTAGGCCACAAAAGCTGTCGCCTGAAGAAATTCTGTGTCGTCAAGCACCAACTGTTTCAAAGCTACTAAGAGAACTTATTTAAATCTCTGTCAAGTGAAAGAAGTCAGGATTCAAAGTAGAATCATGCTTCTCAGAGAGGCCGAATAGCAAACAGCTAACCTATCTCACCTTTTCACATATCCCAAGAAAACCTTGCCCTTTTTCTCACCCCTCCTTATAAACCTTTCTCCACCTGGCTCCTCCCTACCACTTCTGATCAGCTAGTTGCTGACTTAGCCTCCAGACCGCAGGTGAAGAGGTGAATTTTATTTAAACAAACACATCTTTGCAACGTGAAACAAATATTCCAGAGCATAAACAAAAGTAACACACCTTAAAGTAATATTCTACAACAGCATACCTTGAAAGAACAATACTCAATTTCATATGGAAAAACAATCAAACAGTAAAACAATCTTTGACAATAAAAGAACTACGGAGGTGCCATCATTTCTGATTTCAAACTGCACCACAGAGCTATAGTAATAAAAAGCCATATACAAGTAGTATAAAACCAGAAAGGTTGATAAATGGAATTGAATTGAAGAGCCAGACATAAATCTACATGCCTAGATACACCTGATTTTTTATAAAGAAACTAGAAATACACAATGCGAAACAGAAAGCGTTTTCATCCAAAGGTGCTATTCTAACTAGATGTTGGCATGTAGAAGAAAGTAAATATATCCATAAAATCATCCGCCACAAAAATAAAGCAAGTCCAGTGGCTCAAAAACCTCAACATAAATCCAGATACACTGAACTTGAGGAAGACAATGTGGTCATTCACAAGTCGTTATTAGGAGGAAATAATGAACCTACAATTCTCAGCCCCATAGTGGCTAGTAAACAAGGAAGATCCAAAGAAGGATACATGGATATCCCTGGGAAGGGGAAATAGAAAAGACTTCCATGGTAAACTGGGTGTGGTCGTTGGTGGGGTGGAGGGATGGGAACTAGCGGGAGCTGGTTTGACAGGCTGGGTGACTGAGGTCAGGCAGGTTGGAGGCAGGATGGAGAGGACAGGGTAACAAAAGAGACATCTTGATCAGAGGGAGTATTACAAGGTTAGGGAGAAACCTGGTCCAGTGAAACCTCCAGGAATCTACAAGAATGACACTAAGACTCTTAGCAATAGTGGAGAGAGTGCCTGGCCATCTACTGTAAACAGATTGATGCCTTTAGTAATTGCCATCAGAGATGCTCTATCCAGTAACTGAAGAAAGCAGAGGCAGAGAACCACAGGCTGTTTAAAGCTCCCAGAGTCTGTGGAAGAAAGAGAGAAGGAATTGTACCTGTTTCTGGGGTCGTGATGGAGGAACCCACAGAAAGAGCTGACCTGAGCTCTCTGGAGATCATGGATGCTGAACCAACAGTCAGGGAATCTTCGTGGGACTGATCTTGACTGTCTGTATGTGTTTGATATCTTAGTAAGGCTAAGAGCTTAGTAAGGCTTAGAGCAGGACTTCTTCTGGCACTTAGCTGGGGTTTGGTAACTTGCTCTCATGCTGGATTATAGGGCCCCGTCTCGATTTAAGGGGAGAAGCTTGTTCCTGCCTCAACTTGACCAGCCATGCTTTGGGCAAAACCATGGAAGGCCTGTTCCTTTCTGAAAGGAGATGGACGAGGTGGAGATGGGGAGGGGGTAGATGGGAAAGAGAAAGGGACAAGACGAGAGAGGGCAGGGAAAACTGGTTGATATGGAAAGTAATTTTTTTAAAAAAGTGATTCATATTTTAAAAATAGATTATATGAACAAGAGCATGAAAAGAAGAAAAATAAGAAGGTGGAGGATATTCTGCTATTGTTGAACCTAATAACCCAGTCATAAAAATTATGTTTGCTTAGGTTTATTTCTTGTACAACAATGAGTTTTTTTTAAGCTCCAATTTGGTGCTGCTGGTTTTAAAAGTGGTTGGAACTGTTCGGAAGATTGTGCATATTATTCCACTAGCTTTCTAGAGCTGATTGTAGAAAAGAGACAATTGAAGTAACAGAGAATGTTTGTTCTGTAATAGAGAACTTACAAATAGTAAGATTATGTTATATATTGATCATTTATTTTGTTTATTTATTCATTTATCTTATTAATCAAGATACATGAATATTATTGTTGTAATATCTTGTAATATTTCTTGCTAAAATTGTTTAAAATAAGTATTCTAAGTCATTTTTCACAAATCTATATAAATAACCAAAACTTGTTGTAACACATTTTTGTCTTTGTTTCTTTCGTGCACCTCACTGGTCTCATTAGTTGGTATATTTACTCCATTACCTTTTATAGATGTAGATTATATATAGATAAATGGGGAGTTGTCTCATTAAATAAATGGTATATAAATTTCTGCATTATGGGGTAAGTAATTTACAAGGAGATGAATATATACATATGATATCCATTCTGTGAGCTCCTCATTAAGCCATTCACAGAAGTTTGCTAGACAGATAAGTCAAAATTAGAGTTCCCTTTATTTAACCCCCATAATATTTATTCCCTTCCTTTTTGGATTTGCTTGCTTCAATGATATACCTTGATAGTAGAGACATGTTGAGTATAATCTACACCAAAGACATGCTCAAATTCTGTAATGAATTCATAAATTCAGATTGCTTGAGGAAATATTTATTGCACTATCACTCAGAACTATTTGATTATGCAGTAAAAAGTTGTCATATCCTTGCATGACATCTTCAGAATGAGCAGTATTAACATGTACTGTTAATATTAGGAATTCATTAAGTGATAGAAACACAAATATGAAGAGCTCATTAGTTTGAGAAATACTAGGACAGTAACATATCTAGAAACATTTATGCTTTACTTTCTAATTGAAGATGAATTTTAGTATCTCCTGAATCACAATATTATGCTAACTTGCACAACATACATAATCTATTTCCACAAAGTAGAAATGACATGAGGAATATTCACTAATTTTTGATAGAAAGTTAACATTAATTTTTTTCTAGAACTTTAAAGTGTACATGTTGAGCATGTGAGAAATGAATGCATGATGGATGGCTCACTTTGTGGAGTCTGCTGACTGTAGTTTTGTAGAAGAGAGAGAAGCTTCAGCTGCAAGCGTGACTAAGACATTGCTCTGTCTCTCAAGCATTCTGAATAATGGAGACATTGCATAACAGAACGAAGACGTACTTTTAAAAATTGCCTCACTAAATACACATTGTTAACGAGTGTATCAATAAATGAGACATTAAAACAAGGTTTTCAAAAGTCTTGTGTGCTGGCAAAGAGTGTTCTCTTATGGAAAGGCAACTCCCTTAATAATCCTGATTTTGAATGTGGATGTGTTGAACAGCTTTTTGACTTTAATAATGATGCTGTTTGCTCCTTTGCTGTTCTACAATTAAGTATGGAAAACTGCCTTTGCATCAGTCAGCTTTCTAGTAAGCACACACTGGGGGCAATTGTTACTTAATGTATTCTAGTGAGTTTTTTAAAATTTATTAGATTTTTTTAAAAATACCAATCCTGTTTCCCACCCCCTTCCTTCCTCCCATTCCCTCCGCAAACCCTTCAACCCCACCCCCATCTAATCCTCAGAGAGCATAAGGCACATTGTAATTTTTTGTTGAGTTGTTCCTGAAATTCTCAGGCAAGTCTGTGTCATCCAATTGCCATCTTAGTAACAGAATACATAATAAAAAAGTAATTGAAAAGAAGGAAGCTTTTATATTAACTCTCATTATAGGGGTCTTCAAGATTTAAGTCCTTACTTGGATCAGTTGTTCGTAGGCCTAAGCATGGCAGAAATACTATGGTAAAGGGACCAGTGAAGAGAAAAATGCTATTTAGATGGAAGCTGGGAACTGATAAAGAAGGAGCAAAGGAAAAGTACATCTCCATAAAGTCTGCCCACAATTGCCTTCTTGCTGTCAATGGGATCTGTCTCCTAGTTTCCAACCCTTCTACAAAAATATTGTCATGAATTTACTGATGAATGGAGTCACTTGAGGAACTTATAGCCCTTAGGATCTAATCACTTGCAAACAGCATACCAGGCTTAATGCAACTCTTACCACTTGAGCCTGCAGACTGAAACTATTAGAGAGGAAAAAAAATCTACATTTTATTCATATTTTTCCATAGCCTGGAATAATGGAAGCCATCCTACATACAGGATTTGTTTGGTAAAAATATACATGCATTTTTAGGCAGTGTAGACATGGAAGGAGATAGGTCTATAGTTTTAATATAAAGCAGTCATTTTGAGTAGGTCCTATTAAAGAGTTTTTCAGCATGGATTTCATGCCTTTGTTTGATGGACTTTGTAGGCTTTTCTTAATCAATCTGATGATACAATGAATCATATTAGTAATATGCAATATTTCATAAAAACTCCATGATAAAATTTGATTTCACATTTAATAACTACTCTTATGTATTTGTTTTGAAAATAGTGATAGTCAGGCTAATCTTAAACTGTGAATACATCTACTTTTCTTTAAAAATTTTTATAATTATAGGATGAAAGAGCTGGAAATGTTTATGATTATCGTGTTCTGAAATGTTTAAAGAGTATACTCTCTTAAAAAGTATTTTGTGACACTTAGATTTTAAAAAATGAGATTGTTTTGACTTCATCATTTAAATCAATAATTTCTACTTATCCTTCGATTATTTTTATTAGAAATTTAAAAAGTATTCTTTCAAATATAAATGCCAGAAAGATTGTAAGACCCTTTAAATATTGGAAATGATCATATGTAGAACATGAAGCATAATTGGAACTATTAATTGTTTTTGCTTTTCTATTCTTTTTGAGAGGATACCCATGCAAATTTGTGCTCAGGCAACTGCTGCTTTTGCCACAGTTGCATCTCCAGGTCCACAATATTTCTCTTGGCCAAACATCCACTAAGCAGTCTGCAAGTTCTAAGTCAGCAGCAAGGAATAGCAGGGCAGAAACACCAAATGTGGACTCTTAGTTTTTATGACATACTTAGTAATGCTGTTTTACCAAATGGAAACCTTTTTTTGTATTGCTGTATAGATATGTAATAGAACATAAACTTTTTTTTTCCTTACACTAATTTATACATTTTAATTGGTTGCATATATTAACATGTACTATAAGATTCTTTTCTAAGAAGCATTACATAATAAATGGATACTGTAAAAAGATCTGATTAGTTAAAAGTAACAAGCATTAACAGATACATACAAAACAGCCTGTTCAGAATGGAACGTGGGCACCAGCCTTCCCACAGGACCTTCAAGGAGGGGTAGGGGTAAAGACCACAAGACCGTTAAAAAAAAAATCAGATAATTAGACACAGACGAACTGTGAACAGTTCTCTCACTCTCCAGTGGACAAAAAGAGTAAGCTTTCCATGCCCACTGCACCCCAGAGCACCCAGGGTCTCCGCCATATGCCTGCCGTACACAGGGCTCATGGTGGGCAACTGCCCCAAGAGCCCATCAGGCACAGGCTAGAGTTTGCTTGCTGTGTGTGTGTATGTGTGTGTGTGTGGTGGCTGACTGTGTTTGGTGGAGTTTTCTTTTGGCAGCTGGATGTGAGAGATCACGTTCTATTCTGTTTAGAGGAGGAGGGACGCATATTGAAGGCCTATGTGTGTTCTTGGTCTGTGAAGGACTCTGTGCTCTGTGCTCACTGCCCTTTCAACAGCTGCAGCTCTCTGCGGAGGCCTTGGCCCGGTCATTCTTGTCCAGTTTGATGGGTTCAGGGAATTCATTGTATAACTCCACTTCTGTTTCCTGTTTAAGGGCATTCCGAGCAATTGTCTGGAAGGCCTGCTCCACATTGATGGCCTCCTTGGCACTGGTCTCAAAGTAGGGAATGTTGTTTTTGCTGTAGCACCAAGCCTGTGCCCTCTTTGTGGCCACTTGTCTGTTTTCAAGGTCAATCTTGTTTCCTAACACAACAAAAGGGAAGTTCTCGGGATCCCGGGGGCTGGCCTGAATAAGAAACTCTCCAGCTGTCAAGGGTTTTGAATGTGTTGGGGGCAGTCACATCAAACACCAGAACACAGCAATCTGCACCTCTGTAGAAGGCCACACCAAGAGACTGGAACCGTTCTTGACCAGCTGTGTCCCAGATCTGCATGGTGACAAGTCTGTCATCCACCATCACCTCCTTGGTCAGAAAGTCTGCTCCTATTGTAGCTTTGTACTGGTTACTGAACTTCTTATTCACATACTGGTTCATGAGCGATGTCTTTCCAACACCAGAATCTCCCAGGATGATGACCTTCAGCAACACTTTCTTCCTAGAGGTCATCCTTTAAGCGCGGGGTCCGCCGAGGAAGAGACACAATGCAGGCAGGCCGCGACAGAGAATCCGACTCCAGCTCCAGCAGGCTCCTCGGAGCTGCCCAGCCCCAAACACCGTAGCCAACGCCGCCGCCTCGGGCTTTTCGAACATAAACTTTTTTAATGGGCTTTTTAAATGAAGGGCTTATTCTTACATGCACCCACTGCAGCACATATATGGCTTTGAAGAATTCTTTAGTCAGAAATATTGCAGTGTGGAATACAAATACTTAGCATGATAGAATTGACCCCATATAATAAACTTGTCAGAGACATTGATTGTTAATCGAAAGGTAAGACATAGAGCAATAGAAAGGGATTAATGTAATCTGCTGACCACCTTCTCACAAACCTCTTTATCACACTTAGAGTGAAGGGTGTGTCTTCTGGACATCCATAGTTGATTATTGAGGCAGAGCAACAGCGTAAGCACAAACAAGCACATGCAAACTCACAATGAGTAAGCAAAATTGGCCAAGACAACTGCCAGCAGATCAAAAGCACAGTAACTAATGACATGCGCTCCTAGCCAATCACAGCACACCAGCCGTGACTGCCAGTTTCAAAAGGAACAACCAGAAATGTTCCCGTGGCAGCTTAATTTCCCTGACCCCATAAAAATACACAACCTGTTTGCAATAAAGAGCTTCTGTATTGGGAACTTGCAGAGTCTGTGCCGTTGCTTTCAATTCTTCTCATTCCCTGCCCCTGGAAAATGGGGACTGCACAATAGGCAGCCGCAACAAGCCCACAAAAAACACAACTGACTGACACCTTACATGGATGGACCTTTTCCTTTGCTTGCTTTTTCAGTCCTCCTTAGCCTCTTTTGGGCATTTTTCTTTCTTGCTTGCTGCCCTAGCTGCTGTCCCCCTCCCAACTCTCTACAAGCATCTTGAATTTGCCTGCTTCAGCTGTTTTCAGTGAGTTGATCCCTAGTTTTGTTTTCTAAGCCTTTGGTGAGCTGGGGCTTTCTTTTCTATCCCTACATTTTCTTTTCACTATGCTAATGCTACTACCCTACAAAAATTAAAATGCCCATATTCTAGGATGATGGTTTTTCTCATATCTGGCCTTTGATGTTAGGGAGGAAAAGGAATTTATTCATTTGGATGAGAACACCCTGGGCTAATGATTTGATGAGCCCTAACAAATTGTCCTATAAAAATCCCACTCAGGTAAATAGGCCTGAGTTTGGCAATGGACCCTCAGTTGCGTAGACTTTAGACCCCTCCTTTTCTTACAAGGAGGCAATTACCATAATGCAACCTATAAGGGCAATAAATCATTTGAGGACTCTCTCCAAATAACACCCCAAACAAATTTTACTTTCAAAGGCCACCCATCTGTGTCAAGCCCTGTTTCTTCCTTTTACTAACCAATGCTAGTACAAAAGATGTAAACTGCACAACAAGCCTTTACATGCTAGATACCTGCTCGGATCCAAAAGATACCTCTTGTGTGATCCTACTATGTATTCCCACATTCTTATGGGTGCCTGTTGCAAATGTTATTCACTATTACAAAGTAAAGTCCTACTAGAATAAAGAGAGCCTTTGGAATAACTACAGCAGTCACTGTACCCATCTTGCATGCAAAGCTGGAGGAGCAGTCTCTACAACCTCTCGTATTCAAACAGGAGCCATGGCCAGTGACTTAAACACAGCCATATAACAATCAGCTGCAGCCTTCAGCACATAACTGTCACAAGTTTCTCAGTTTCTGATCCTGAATATTATAAAATTAAAGCGAATGTCTAGCTGTTGAATGCATTGTACTTTTTGTATTTAATTTTGGGATAATGACAAATTGGAGTAGTACAGGTATGGTAAGGCAATTCACTATAGATAACTAAGAAAACTTTGGAAGCTGCAGGGGAAATTAAAACACAACATTCAGTTTTAAATCTGATTATGTGTGGTAAAGGCAGTGTTGTCTAAAAAGCCATCCCATTTGCCAGGGAAAGATCCTGGTCTTACTGCTAGGGGTCTCACAAACAGACCGATTACACAGCTCTCAGCCACATGCAAAGGGCCTAGGTGGGTGTCATGTCCTCCCTACGGTGAGATGCCATGCTCAACCTTGATGCACTGGGGAAGAGCTTAGTCCTGCTTGACTTTATATGCTGGGGTTTGTTGACTCCCATGGGAGACCTTAACTTTTCTGAGGAGTTGAGGGAGAGCATTAAAATGAGGTGTAGGGAAGGAATGGGAGGAAAGGAAGGAGGGGAAACGGTAGCTGGTATGTAAACTAATTTTTTTTTTAAATTTAAATACGGCAGTGGTTTTCCATAAATCAGATTGCACTCTTTATCCCTGCTCCCCACCCACTTGAATATATTTCCACAGTCTTTTTTTGACTTCCCTGAATGTCACAGGTAGTGATGAAGTGACGTCATTTCCATTTGCTTTGGACTTCAAAAATAGGATATCTTTGGTGAGTAGAATACGAGAGATAATGTTTGGTCAGTTCCACATCACCTCTTAGCAGTTTCTTTTGTATGAATCTGTTTTTTTTATGAAAGGGAAGTAAAGCCAATGGAGTTTTCTTGACTCAGGAAGAATTTAAAACATATGAACAGTACTCAAGATCAGAATATTGAAGAAAGTTTGTTAAAAACCATAGTCAACATACCAGAGAACGTAACCTAGTGATTTCAGCTGATACAGAGACCTAAAATAATACATTTATTCCATTTGGATCATTCTTTTTAAAATAGAACATGAGAGCAAACTTTTGCATAAAACAACATAGATAAAACACTATGTTTCAAATATAGAAGTATACAACAAGTGTATATGTACGTTCACAAAGAGTTATAACGTATATATCTTATAAAATACATACCTATGCAGATAATGAAATTCTATGTGTATGTTCACATGTTTATTTATATACATATAAAAGAATATTGCAAATATATTAGTCTGATTATTTGGTTTTATCATTAACATTACGTTACATTAAATAAGTAATGTATTTTGACAGTTTATGGCTTTGACTTATGTAGTTAATAAGAGAATTTTTTTCTAATGTGGATATGGAGTTTCTGTAATCTGGTATATATCCTTCCAAAGTGAAAAAAATTTAATAACACCATAATATAATGATTTTTTTACTAGACTGAAAAATTATATGGCAGTAATATGCATGAATTAGCTATGTAGGCAAACTTTGTAAATTTGCTATGTGATTATGAAATTTGGCTTCATTATTTTAATAATTAACTTTAAAAGAATTCCACATAGACAATACAAGTATATTTTGTTACTAAATTAATGAATTTAAATCAATGATGTTTTAATGTTCCTATGAGTTTGGAGCTAACATTAACCTACGAAGACTTTGTAGGATGGCAGAATGTGTTTACTTATTCAGAGCACTCAAAATTCACATTGGTAAACATATCATTAGATATAACATTTCTTATAATTCTCTCCTTACTTGTACTGGTTAATTATGTGTGAGTGAATTTACTCTTTATTTCAAAGCAATGTCAGTTTGAGATAAGACAGTACAGAGGAAGAGATCAGTTCTTTTTTAAATATTCCCAGCATGTAACAATTTTGTGTATAGTTGAAGTATGAAATGACTTTAATGCTCATTGCTTCATTCTACATAAATTCAGACAATAAAGTAAAAATGTGTAATCAATCACACAAAGAACCTAGTTTCAACATAGAGTTCATTTATCAAATAGAATTGAATTATAAAACAAAAGCATATATACCATTATGTTGGTTTTAATATTTTATGGAAAACAAACTATGCAGTTTTCTCATGTTTTATTCCTTTGGTCCTTATTAAGCAGTTATTAAAAGGGTTTAGTTTCCAGCCAACTGTGGAAACTTGAATTTGGATTTCTAATATGTATGTGAAAGCAAGTATTGGACATAAATAAGAACTCCTATAAACCAGCGTAAGTTGTGAAAATTGTGAGTATCCTCAAATCCTATTGGTCAGCTTATCTAGCTGAATGGCAAACTCTATGTTCAGTTAGAGACTCTGTTTCAAAATGTATACATGAATGTATTTACTCATTTATGTTCAAATATATATACATACTTCACAAATGTGTATATGTAAAGTATACAGATATGTAAGGAAATAAATATGTAAGATATGTAAGGGAATAAGAAATAAAAACAAATCACATGTTCATCTGAACGTATTCAAGAAAGTGACAGAATTTAACATACTAATATTTAGTGTGAAAGGAATTTAGCTCTATCAGTAATGGTTAATGTCGAATTAAAAAGGCAATAGTAGTTTTGACTTTAAGTATAACAAGATAAGGGTGTCTACGTTTTCCTCTTTTATTCACTATGTTGTTAGACAATGTCGTAGTAAGCAAGTTATGATAAAATGTAAATTAGTACAAGACTTTGGACTCACCAAGATAGGTTAGATATGGAGTATTTTCTTTGAATTTATCGAATGCAAATGAACTATACATTGCTGATGTACTTAATGCTTGTGTATATTGTATATAGTCACTTCATTGTACCTACTATGTTTTATAGCCTTCTGTTTTATTTTAGACAAAAAGGGAACATAGTGATATTTTATTTATGTTTTAATAAATATCGTTTGCCTAAAGATCAGAAGGGCAAAGTTAAAACACTAGAGGTTAGTGGCACACACCTTTAATCCCAGTATTGGGAGACAGAGGCAGATGGATCTTTGTGAATTCAATGCAGAAACAAATACAGGTGTTGTTGGCCTCCACCTTTAATCCTAGTACTAGGGAGATATATGCCTTTAACTCCAGCACTAGAGGGAATATAAAATTAGAAGAGAGAAAGGCTTAATCTACTTAGTCTGTTTAGTTTGCTAACTGTGTTTAGTCTGCTGAGTCTCTGGTCTCCCAGCCATGGTAGAGGTAAGACTTCTTTAGTGGTTTGGCTGCTTTGCTTTTCTGGTTTTCAGGTTGAACCCCAATATCTATCTATGGGTTTTTATTATTTGAACTACACTATACCTAGCATAAGCATCTCTTACAACTGAAGTAAAAATGTATACCTTTCAAGATAAAACATATTAAATGTACTCATTAGCACAAAGCCATGTCTCTCCAGAGGATACTGTAAGGATTACCTTGGGCTTAATTGAAGGAGAAACATGCCCAAGAAGAACAGGTAATAAATTAACAATAGAAAAAGTTTTAATCAGAAGAGGTCTGAGAAAGCTTCACAAAAAATAATAAACTGACATGATTTAATAGACATTCTTAAGTAATAACTCTTAACATGAAAGGTCTCAACTACTGATAAGCACACACATACTAGAGTCTACGACATGGTTTAGGGTTAAGCTCAGTGGATACTCTCCCAAAGGTACTAGGTCCAATTCCCAGACGGATATCAGTTGGTGGTTAGTGTGGAGGTGTGCTAGGCTTCTTTGAGCCTCATTATTCCTCAGGAAAAAGTGAGTGGACTATCTGCCCATTCCGTAGCCCCACAATGCAGGACAATCAGACGCAATAGGGAGTAGAATCTAAGCAGGAACTCATTACTGTGAGCCCCAGCTTATATTGGTCAAGAGACATGGTGTGATATGAGGGTACCTCTGGCCAATGATATACAGCCAAGCCCTCCTGCAGGCTGGAGGGGCATCGACTTAGTTTTTGCTGTCTCATTATCACTCAAACTTGAGCCAGGCTTTTTTCTGTCTTATAGGCCTTGAGGTGCAGGTTCTGAAATTATTTTGGCCCAACATAGTTGGAAAAGCCAAGCACCCATTACAGTAAAGTCAAGCATCAGCTTGCTCACTTTCTGTAGAAAAACAAGATCAGTTAGCTACGATAGAAAAGAGGTGCAGATGGAAGGATATTTAGCATTTCATTTTCCTAAAGAATCTCTGGTTTTATTTTCCTTTTCCTAGTATCAAAATGACCTCAGCCACGGGCAGAACTGAATTCAGGATTATTTCTATCCTTCATTGCAAATGCTAGAAACATAAAAGAGTAAAATTTAAAAAAAAACACTGAAACAGACTAGTTTTTTATTTAGTTTTATAAATTGGGAAAGAAACCTATCTAGAAAAGTATCCGGCTCCTAGGATAATCTGTATGCTGAGAGCTTTATACAAATTACAATGCCTGCTTCCTTAGTGTCACGTACTTCAATATGAAACATTAGGAACTCTTTGGACCAGAATGGATGAGAACGGTACTTAACCTAATTAAGAAGGAGGTCCTGTGTATCTCCATAGTTATTATACACAGGAAAAAGGACAAGATACGCTATCTATTGAGTAATTGTTTTAGATGCCTACTAACTAACCCTGCATTCAGCATTTTGGTTTTGCTTTTTACTTTATGGTTTATTGATTTTATTAATGTCATTTTACTATTAAAAGCATACTTTGAAAAAATTCATAATGTATTACTTCACAACCCATTGAATGAGATAATTCGTTTACTATTGTATTAGATATGTCTATTTTACCCTGATAATTAAATTTTACGTTGACATTTATAAATAATTTAATATGATTACAAACTCTTTAAGAAAGATTGTACTTTCATTCTAGATAAAGCTGAAATCTTGAATAATATCATTCTAGATAAAGCAGAGGCAGGGAAATGGCTAAATGGTAACGAGTACTTGTTATTATGCCAAAGTCCTGAGTTTAATTCCCAGCACCTGTCCCTGGGAGCTCACAATAGCAAGGTTTGGTTTATTTATTTGTTTTTGTTTGTTTGTTTGTTTATATGTAACTTAAGAGAAAAAGAAAAAAAATAGGAAACTAAGATGGTAGAAATAATCTAATTTCTTCAACAATCATGTCTTTTGTAGGCTGACATCTACAAATGACTCTAGGTCCTTAAAGAGTCCACTTTGCATGCTTCTCTTTGTTTAAAATTTGCTGGGCCCGCTACGCAATTACTTCTTGGTTGCTATATGCCTGGCACCATAAGCTGTCCTAAGTCATGGAAGAAGATGCACAAATCTTTTGTTTGCTTCTCCGTGTGTTCTTCATGATGGTAAAGGTGGAACGCTGTAAAATTCAGCTGCCAACTTCGAATAAATACACAACCCTTTGATTACATGCAGAAATTTTGATTTGTAGTTACTTTTAGGAAAAGTAAATTACTTTGGTCTACTTCTCTTAGCAATTGCAGCGATAGCCATATTTTTTCCTGAACTGAGGGAACACGTTGCTTTATCTCCTCACCAATATCTCTTTCTTCACAAGCCTTAGTTGCAACATTAGATTTCGTGGTGCTTTTCTTCTATTCAAACCTTAAAACATTTCATTTTGTATTTCTGTATTTTTCACTGGATGTTTATCATTGTAAACTTCTACTAAATAAAACTTAAAAAATATAAAAATACCCCACCAAAACAAAACTTCTTTAAAAAAAATATATTTATTTTACATCCTGGCTGTTGTTTCCTCTCCCTCTTTTTCCCCAAGCTCAGCTCATCGCTTCCCCTCTGTTCCAACCACTCAATCCACTTCTCTATTTCTGTTAAGGAAATGTCAAGTTTCCCATTAGTATCAACAGAACATGGTACATTAAATTGCAGTAAGACTAAGCACCTCCCCATGTTAATACATACTCTTCATGTTAATACATGGCACGCCGACCCATTTAAGGTCCTAAATGCGCAGTAAAAGAATCAGAAGATATCCTGATCCCATTGTTAGGAGTCCCATGGAGGGGAACAAGCTACTTTTTGCAGAATATATGTTACCTATGTGCAGAGCGCCTAGGTCATTCTTATGCATGCTCCCTGGTTGTCAGTGCAGTCTCTGTGAGCCCCTCTGAGCCCAGGTTAGTTGCTTCTAAGAGGTTTTTTGTGTCCCTCCCACCCTGACACAATAAGTTTCTCTGTTAACACAGTAAACCAAATCAAGTCAAGATGTGTCTGCCAAATACTGGGTTGGTGCCCAAGATTGGTCAAATGCTCAGCACTTTAGGAGGGTTACAAGAGCGAGCTGGAGGATCCAAGGGAACAGATTTTGTGAATTATCTTGTGGTATCCTGGATCCCTCTGTCTCCTACAATCCTTCCCCAACTCCCCCTCCTACTCATCCCAGCTTCTGTAAGATTCTTTGAATTCAACTCTTCCTAAGCCACAATTTCAATGTTAAGCTGTCTTGAAATTTCTTCTGCCACGAAAACTAGCCCATTTCCTTATGATTAAAACTCAGGCAAATTCTTAGACACAGGGCAGGACCATTCATATTCTTTACCAAAATATCAATACATGACTGGCCAATAGAAGTAGAAAAATGTAATCAGAGAGAGGATTCACAGAGTCCTCCGAATAAAGACATAAAAAGAAGCAAAACAAATTACTTTATGAAGTCAGATATTTCAGAAAACTTATTTTAAAGTTATCAACAATACATCAAGCATGGACACTAGGAAAATTTGGTGAATATTATCAACAGAATATTATATCCAGTGAGAAATACACAATATCCAACATTGTGGTGAATCACAGACAGAAAGCCTGTGAGTTAATGATATTCCGGATACTCAGAGGTGCAAAAAAGAGCAAAAACATTAATTGTAAAAAAGTGGATGGAAATGGAAGCAAAGCCAGAAAAACACATAAATATGAAAGGCAAAATCAGAAAATTAAAAGTATTAAACTCCCTGAAAGTCCAGATTCAAATATTACTCACTTGTAAACATTGGTCTCAAGAATTCAAGCTATTATGAGTGAGTACATCCCATGATCTTCTTTTTGGGTCTGGGATACCTCACTCAGGATAGTATTTTCTATTTCCATCCATTTGCATGCAAAATTCGAGAAGTCATTGTTTTTTACCACAGAGTAGTACTCTAATGTGTATATATTCCACACTTTCTTCATCCATTCCTCCATTGAAGGACACCTAGGGTGCTTCCAGGTTCTCGCTATTACAAATAATGCTGCTATGAACATAGTTGAACAAATGCTTTTGTTATATGATAAGGGATCTCTTGGGTATATTCCCAAGAGTGGTATTGCTGGGTCCAGGGGTAGGTTGATCCCAATTTTTCTGAGAAACCACCATACTGATTTCCAAAGTGGTTGCACAAGTTTGCAGTCCCACCAGCAATGGATGAGGGTACCCATTTCTCCACAACCTCTCCAGCAAAGGCTATCTTTGGTGTTTTTGATTTTAGCTATTCTGACAGGTGTAAGATGATAATTGGTTTCTAGCCATGGACAGGGGGCCACTGAGTCTATAATTTGTGATCCTAAAGAAGCTAAACAAGAGGGCAAACCCAAGGAAAAATATAGTTATCCTCCTGGCTATGGGAAATAGACAAGATTGCCGGGCAAAAAATTGGAATCTTGGGGGTGGGGTGGGATGGGGGTAAGGGGAGATGGAGAGAGAAAAGTTTGAAGGAGAGGATGAGGGGAACTTGGGGAAATGGGATGATTGGGGATATAGGAAGGTTGGATAGGGGAGCAGGGAAACTCATATCTTAGTTAAGGGTTGGCAAGAGACTTGAACTTGGAGTGGCTACCAGATGCCCAGGGCAATGTCCCCAGTTAGTTCCTTGGGCACCTGACGATAGGGAACCTGAAATGAACCTATCCTATAGCCATACTGATGAATATCTTGCATATCACCATAGCACCTTCAACTAGCAATGGATGGAGATAGAGACAGAGACCCACACTGGAGCACCGGACTGAGCTCCCAAGGTCCTAATGAGGAGCAGAAGGAGGGAGAACATGAACAACGAAGTCAGGACCACGAGGGGTGCACCCACCCACTGAGACAGTGGGGCCGATCTATTGGGAGCTCACCAAGGCCAGTTGGACTGTGACTGAAAAAGCATGGGATAAAACCGGACTCTCTGAACATGGCGGACAATGAGAGCTGACGACAGGCCTAGGACAATGGCATGGGGTTTTGATCCTACAGGTTCTGGCTTTGTGAGAGCCTAGACAGTTGGGATGTTCACCTTCCTAGATCTGGATGGAGGGGGGAGGACCTTGGACTTTCCACAGGGCAGGGAACTCTGACTGCTCCTGGGACTGGAGAGGGAGGAGAAGAGGAGTGGGGGGAGGGGGAGAGGGGCGGGGGGATGGGGAGGAGGTGGAAATTTTTTTTCAATAAAAAAAAAAAAGAATTCAAGCTATAAGGATTGAACATTCCAGTTAGTTTTGTAGGGAGTGAAACCTTTTTCAAAACAAATCAGAACCAAGCAAAGAATACATAATTAACAATAAGTCTAAGATTAAAAAGTCAGAGAAAGATAAATAAATAAGTTTGGTGCAATCAAGATAACAGAAGTACAAAGCAGGTTCAAATTTTGATTAGCTAATTTCCTTTAAAAAAAGAAAGAAATTCAAGACAATGAATTTTGATATTCTGAATTATAAACCAAACAAATTTTCATAAGCAGAGTAAGCCTGATATGTACATGTTGTGTTGATATTGTTTACTGCAATCTGATAATATGTAATCAATGGTCTGTGCTTTAATGTGTTTTTAAAATTTTTTTAAATTTATTAAAATATTTTTTTTTGATTTTCTCTATCTGACCAAGCCTGAAACCTCATGTTATGAAACAAGGATAAATAAACCAATTCCTCTTGAAATACAAAATGACATGAAGTAGCGCTAACTAGGAATTTGCTTGCATGTTTTTTTGTTTTTGTTTTTGGCATACTACTAAATACTAGGTATATTTGTTTTACCATAAGAGCACTTTCTAGATTATTCTGTTTGATATTGTTGTTTATAATTAAAATACAAAAACCAGTTTTTGATCTTAAAAATAATATGTCTAAATCAAGGACTACAACTTTATCCCTAGATCTCAAGTTGATAGGCTCTGGATTACTGTATCACCTTACTATATCACATAACCTTGAGTAAAGACTGGGGATTTTTTTAATACACTGCAAGGATTCATGGTAATGAAAAGACTTCAACTTTATTGAAATAACTCTGGAGAGTTATGAAAATGTTTCATTGAAAATCTCCTTCAAGTAAAAACTGTGGGGAAAATTCACCATTACAAAAACCCATTATTTTTACTGTGCAGAGGGTAATTCATTACTCTGATGCACTTCGATATCATCATGCATGATTTGCCCCTCCTGATGTTTCACAAAATTCCTCATTTCAAAGATGATTGCTTTGTGTAGTTTGCACTTCTGCTATTTCAGTGTGCATCATCCTCTGAAAAATGACTTGTTTTTCTGAACCAGAGTTCTCATTAAAGTCCTGATGGCTGATTGCGGTTGATGTGCACTATATAATCACAAAGCTTAGTCACATCGCTGGAAACAAGTATGGCATCTAGTCTTTCTTAGAAAGCAATTAGGTAAAATTTAACATCTTTATAACCAAGATTGCCTCCTCTTAAAAGACATTCTCCTCCACCTGTACTCAATTTTATTTTTCATCGCATTCTAGCTTTTTTCAAAAAAATCCCTTAATGATTATTCCTTCTATGTTTTTCTATTTTAATGTTTTTTAGTCAGCACACTTGGTAACTTTTGAATTTTCTCTTTCTTACTTTATGGTATCCAGTGGAATAATAATTTTGATGTTATGATCTAAAATGTGTCTTAACCTTTTTCCATTTATGTAGATGGACAGATGATACATGCAAAAAAACAGATGCATATAGATAGGTACGATAGTATATATCAATACATTGGAAATGTTGTCATTTTATATGTCGGTCCTCATAGTGACTATTATTTTCCAGCATATCGTCACCAAATCTAAGGTCGGATTCAAGTCTTCAAATCAATTATAAGCAAGAAATTAGTATCTATTATGAATTTGAATATTGGCAAACAAGACAAAATGTACATATAATGTTATAGAGAAGAGGTGAAGAAGAGACTCAATGGTCTCAGAAAGTTTGCAGATTTTTAATATTCTCTATAATCATAGTAAATAATGACTTTTTCTAAAATGGTTTTTCTTCATTATAAACATGATACGATAAAGAAATTCTTGCATTAGGAAAGTATACAGCTGCATGAATCTTGGAAGATACTTACAGAGACAATTCGATCATGTGAATTCTGACATACCCATATGTTGAACCCATGAGGAGTTCATAATTTAACAGTACTATTACAAATTTCTAAACACAAGTCTTCTCTGGGAGAAGTACACAGAGTTTGTATATGAGCTATTCCTATCCTGGAGCTTTTCTGTATTCCTTTCTTCTCTGCTCCTGGTTGCTATTAGGTAACTTGCTGTTCTTCCAGAACTTCTTCACCAACATCTTGGAACTTCTTCGTCAACATCTCGGAACTTATTCATCAACATCTCGGAAACTGTCAACACTAGTAGATTATTCTTAAGTTGTTTATGGAAGATATTTTTGTTGTGGTAACAAAGAAAAGCCATTTAAATAAAATAGTTCTCACATAAAATATATCTTAGGCTTTATATAGTTGTATAACATTATTAATATTTATAATTCATTATCCTCTAATGATGTATTTAACTAGAAATTCCACATTACCTTAGATCTATTTTGAAAAAGCATCTAGTAACTAAAAGGTATATACTATGTACAATTCGTTAATATGCCAGCTTCATGTTTAATTGTGTCCCCAAGATATTATATTAACTCCTAATGCCCAGCAACTCAGATTGTATTTTTATTTCTTTAAAAAGCAACTATAAACGAAACTAATGGAAACAATATTATTTTGTTTAGAATGAGTCCTAAATCCATGGTTTAATAATAATATAAGAAGAGCCACACAGAATGAAATAAGACTATACAAACAAAAAGGCTGATTTTATAATGTACTTCTGGAAATTGGGCAAAAGCAGGGTATTATCACACCAAAAATTTCGAGAACATCATGGGAGAGATTCTTTTCTACAAACTTCTGAAGTAGTATCAATTTCTTGAATTATTTTATGGTGAGCTTCTTATCTTTACCATTTTGGGTAAATGCATTTCTGTTTTTTTTTTATGTTATGCATTTTGTAATACTATGTTATGGAGTATGTAAGAATTTGACATATAGCTGTTTATGGAATGCATTAAAACTTTTTCAGGATTTTTGTGAACATAGACCCAAAAAATTACCACTGCACTCTGAAATGCTCTAGTTGATCCTATTAGCATCTTCTGCTTTTGTTTAAATATCATTCATCTATTTTTGTTAATACAGTATTTTAATCATCAATTATATGCATACAAATAGAAAATGATAATCTCCACTAATGCATATTGGAGATTGATCAGGAACTGGCCATTATGTTTTCTTGCGTATTTCTTTTTACTGGACAAAGTCTATTGACACCTACCATTATGTTCGTTATCAAGGCTTATAAAAATAGCATTAAAATTGCAAAATTTGAAATATAGTGGCATAGTTAATCCTATCAAAAAATGTTCAATAGCAAATATTTTTAAACAAAATAAGAAATATAACAAGTATTATTAGAAGCATTAGAAATCATCTTTGGAGTGACACTTATGAATCTTTGATTAATTTGTTCCATTACAGTCAAAGCATTATTATGTCCATGACATAAGGATTTTGATTAGTGTGGAAAGGATCCACAGCAGAAGAAAGAACTAGTTTAATTATTTCTTTGAAGTGAAATAATAAAAATGTTTTATCACTGTCAGTTGTACTTCACTGAAATATTCACACTTGGATTTTTTTTTAAGTTTGGATTCTTTTTTGTTGTTTTGTTATTTATTTACTTTATTTATTCATACATTTCTAAAGGACAGTTTTGTCCTGTGTCTACACCGTAATAACAAGGGACCTGCACGCTCCAGGCCTTTCCCATTCATCACCACTGCAAAAACACAGCTCACTTGCGCACATTTTCTGGCCTACTCCCAGATTTTCCAAGATAAATAGATGTAACAAAATTATTTTGAGAACAGAACAAATTAATAATTTAAGTATTAGGCATCAAAATGATTTGAAAAATTAAATGTCAATCTTCAATGGTAACAAGACACAAATGTAAGACTAGGAGAAGTAGCTCTTCCTTTCCTTTTGAGCCTTCGATGTAAAGTGTGGAGAAGCAGACTAACATTAGAGAGCCATCTTTCTGGGACTTGTATTGGGGGCCTACACCTCCTATGCCGGGCAGGAGCAACCGGACTTGACAGGTGGTGATTTGTGCTGTCATGGTATCTGGTGCTGTGTGTTCTCGTGTAACCTACTGGCTACTTGTGTCTTGAAAGTCAGAATTATTTCACACAGGATTGTCACTGTTTGGTGAGCAGAGGAAATGAAGTATTCTTTGTTTTTCAATGTTGATGCCAAGATTAGTTTGAGTTTCTTAAAATTGTTCAGACCTTAGAGTTTCCTTTCAACAATAGTATGAAGAAGTTTGCATTCTTCCTTTTCAACAGTAGGGGTATTCTCCTCTGAATCTCCTCAGCCTTGTTATTTTTCTCATGCTTGTGGCAGTGAGCTGTGTGCTGGCTCTCCCACCCTGCTGTGGTGTTAATCAGATGAGGGAAGGCCTGCTGGGAGTTGTGGTAATTACAGTGGGATAGTTCATATCTTTCTGAACTCTCTCTAGGTCTTCAATTCTGCTAACAGCCGCCGTGATGCTAATTAAAAATGAATGTTAATTATAAAGTTTAAAATATCCTTTCTTTGAAAATTAATATAATCTTTATCAATAAAACTGATAAACTTTTATACTCATGTAGCTCTTTTGCTTAGTTATTTGACACTAAAATCGTGTTTTAATTTCTTTTGTAAATGACAGATAATCCTCTAACCATGGTCATATTTTTCATCCTCATTTAAGAATATTTGCTCCCCAAGGTCTTTCCACTTATTAATAAGTAAACCTGCTATTAAACTTTATGGCTTACAAAATTGGTGTCCTGCTTACCGAAAGAGTGCAGTGTTTATTGAAGCTTTGAAAACCAATCTTTATTTATAGAGGTTATGAAAAAATCAGCTAGCTGCTGCTTTTGCCAAAGTGACAAATGCAAATGGGATCCGATGTTAATGCATGTGTCCATCCATTGAGGTGTTATACCACTTTCTTCATTGAAATTATGTTAATAAAATATCAGCTCTTGCAAATAAATGTGAAGAATATTTACCTGTAAAACTACAGGTCTGAAAATAATAACATCATCTTAGAAACCACAAATGTATTAGTAATGTATGCCGGTCATTTATACAGCAGGAAATTGGTAGTAAAATTGTGATGAGAGCCATTGAACTGTGACATTATACAAAAACCTTGCTCGGATTTATTTGCTTAGTGTGAATGTAAAGCACTGATCCTAAGATTGGAGCTTCTACTTTTTCTCTTTAAATCTGTGTTTTTTTAGTTTTGCTTAGAATGTATCTTTAAAAATCTGGGACATAAATTCTTAAAGAAGAAAGTCATTTTACAAGCATTTCATGAAATATTAGCAATTATTTCATAAAATCTGGCACAAAGATGAGAATTGAGTGCATTATTATCAAACACTAAGAGAAGAAGTAAGTTCAACAGAGTTACCAAAGGATTTGAACATCTATCTTTACTCTACAGAGTTGATCTTTATGAAGACACAATATGTGAATCAAGTCACAAAGGGAGTAATCATGTTCTATGTGTCAATATGTCTAAAGAGATTGTCACTTTTCTGATATATATACATATTAGATACTGAAAATGTTAAAATTTAAATTTAGTTCACTATTACACTCTAATCGCATATAATTTAAATTAGCCATATGGAAGCATTAATATTGAGTGCAAAATATCTTATCATTTATATACATTCATATATTGAAAATAAATTTTGTGAAGTTCAGTATAACTAAGAATATGTTGATGTTTAAACCTTTTCAATGCTCTGATCACCTATTATTGGTCTGGTTTTATATAATTATTCATATTCATAATGTAAAACACAGGTTGTACATAGTTCAGATTTGCTCTCTTATTAGACTTTCTATAGTGATTTTAGTAGCCATAAATTCTGGGACACAATTGAAAAGTTTGCTGGAATATAATATTCAATCATTCAAGAAAAAAATGAAATGTTCAAAAAGTAGAAAAACAAACTATAAAACCTGATTTCAATTTCTTAACCATATGATTTTTAGGTATTTTATGTATTTGGATTACCACTTCCTTGTTTAATATGCCTTATAAATTCAATAATATGATTAGATTTGGGAATATATTATTTAATACCTTAAATATAAATTAACTAACTTGACTTGCAATGTCTGCAAATGTTTAATATACTCAAGGTAATTAGAAGTTTTGAGAATGTAAATTAATAAAATTATTTTGATAGGAGTATTGGAAAAATGATTTAGTAATCCATGTATTAAACCCATAGGGTAAAGCTTAATAGGTTGTTCAATCTTTTCAGTATATGGTAAGTTATTCGGTGACATTTTGACTAACCACTTGCTCAATTTCTAATGACCAGTTATTAAAATACTGGTAATAAAAAAGCACATTATTTCATACTATCAAAAATATAGTCATACATTTTACAACTGCAAGTCTTTGATAATCTACTAGCAAAAAAATTTTGGTTATAAATCTTCACACTTAAATGATAGCCTCTAATATGGATCAAAGTACTCAATTTGAATTCTTCCTTAATGAATGAAAAACATTGCAGCAATCTATAGTTTTCATAATGAATAGCAAAGATCATTTGCTAGCGAATGTTTCCTATTGAAATTGTGTGATACACCATGGCTGCTATATATAAATCTTCCAGCTTTTCTGGCATTTTATGTAGTTAATCCACATTACTCAAAGACTAGTGGTTGTGAATATGCTGACTTTATGTGATTTATTTGCGACATCAAAATCAATACACCAGCACTTTTCTGGCCATTTGTAGTTGTTCAGAGAGAAGAATAAAATTTGATTTACACAATATATACATTCTCTGAATCAAGCTTTCCACTGTTTATAGGAATGTCATTCAGTGTTTATTTTCTGTATCAAAAACCTTAAAAGTTTTACAAGCTCCTACACCTATGGCCATTCTCTGGTCATGGCATTGATGCCTTACACACTGAATTATGGATATTGTTATACAATTTATACTCTCTCTGACTCATAAAATGTAATCTATTTTTCTTATTAAATATTGTGATACTTTTCCTATACTTTTTATATCTCAGGGTTTCAGGAAGATTCTTGCAATATTTTGTTTTTGTTTGTTTGTTTTGTTTTTATCAAATTTGTTGACATTCAATGTGTTCAGCCATTTACTTTCTCCTTACTTTTTCTCAGGTTCTATAGTGAGGATAGAATATATGCTTTCTTTACATCTTTCAATGATATACCAGAATCTATGAAATGCACTTAATGCTTTGACTTTGGATTTTCAGCTTTTTACAACATTGTTATAGCAAGAGCAATTAGCTCTGGGTTTTGTGTGTGTCTTCAATTGAAGAGTGATTAAATTAATAACATTTATCTACAAATGTCACTTTTTAGTCTTGGATTAAAAGTTCTTAAATAATTTCTAAATGGTAGCTAGAAATATATATGTATATATACATATATATATGTATGCATGTATAAATACATATATAGATAAATAGATCATAGATAGCTAGATAGAACCGTATCATAGCAAACTGAAATATAGTGTATGTTTAGTGATTCTATATGTCCCAATTTTTGAAGACTCTGATTATAAACGGTAGCCCTGAACTGTAATCTTGAATCAAACCCAAAACTTGTGCATAAACATTTTCTCTAGTCTTTCTTTTTCTAATGGTCATTGCTATGAGACACATTTTCCTTGAAGTTTCTGAGCTGGGATGGCACCTTTCACTTTTCTAGACAGAATGGTCTCTTGACTAGCTTTTTACATACTACCCATACGTTGTACTGTTATTCTGACTCAATCTAAGTGTCAAGGACTCTCAGCTTCCTGAATGAGGCAGAGAGCAGCTGAGCATCCAAAAGGTGTCTCAGACTAATTGAACCACGAGGACACACTCCAACCTGTTGAGCCACAGGCAAGTTGTGCAGTGGGCTCCAGCTTTTGTGGGCTGTAATCCGTGGTAGCATAGGATTTGGTGATATTGCTATCTTTGAGTCACTTCTTTTCCTGTAAATAATGCCAGGAAGTAACCACAGTAAAAACAAGTTTTGGGGAAAACTCAACATGTCTGATAAAGGTGCAAGTAACTTAAAACAAGTCTATAGTAGATATTTTCTACTGGGTTCTATGGACTCATCTCAAAGATCTATAGTTTAAGTTTTGACTAACATGGGATGAACTAACCAGGGTTGGCGAGGTATATACTTCTTGGAATTAGGTAGTTCCATTTTCATGAGTATTCTTGTTTCTTTTTCTTTTGCTTTAAATATTTCTAATCCCAAAGCATTGTCATTTTCTCTATTTGAAAAATTGTATTTACATATTCACTAAGAAGGTACTCTGCCTTTTCTTCCTCCAAAATGTGCACAAAACTGATAACATTTCTCTTCTTTCAGTATTGGTGCATACTCATTATAATGTTCATTACTAGATTTTAATCTATTCTTTTGTAATTTTTAGATTATATAATGGTATTAACCTCTGTATCTACTCATAATAAGTAGAATATAATGCACCTGAATTTACAGTTCTCTAAACATAGTTTATAAAACTACTGTAAAGATCTTATTGTTTGTGTATATAATAACACAAAAAATAAGATCTTAAAAAATATATATTAATATATATTATTGTGTAAATCATTGCTAAAAATTTATTTCAAAAGGTAGGACACTTCCACTGAGGTTGTGAGTAACGTGTGAAGAGCTTTAAGTTGTAGCACAGTGTTCAAAGTTGTGCTAATTGATATTTGACATAATAAATTTAATAGGAATGTGGAGTAGATAAAATCACTGTGGATTACTCCATTTAAGTGATATTTCCATGGAGAATTCAACTTTAATGAGAAGAGAGGAAAAAGCAAGGGCATTCCAGGTGTTAGGAATGCAGTAAGAAATGGATTAGAGCCAAGGAAATGGCATATTTTATCTGGAAACTGTTAGATCAATTATCTAAATTAGAGAATTCACTTAGGAGAATAAGGAATGATAAATTTGAAGTCATACAGATGGGTTTAAGAGATATTTGAAGCCAGGACTTCAGGGAATCTTAAATAATTTTGGCATCATAGTTATGAGAATGGATAAAGAGGCTGGAAGGAGATTAAAAACATTGTTTCAGAACCTTTTGTATTATTGTGTTCCTTGAAGATTTACCTTCTAGAGGTCAGTAGTTGGAAAGATCGATTAAAAGCCAACTGAAATCATTTCAGAGTGAAATAATGAGGATAAAGATTATTGGAGTTTTGGTATATCATTGAGTCTTTAAGTGAATCTAATTTATTCTTAGTGTCAAAATGAATGCAATACATCAAAATATAAAAACTTATTCTGAAATGCATATGGTTTCCATAATTATATTATGTGTAGCTTGTTTCTCAAAGGATACCTAAAACAAATGGATTAATATAAATTATACAGGAAGATATAACATTTTAATAATTTAAGATAAATGATACTATTTTTATTGTCATTGATTAAATATATGAAATATTAACCAACAATTATTATTAAAGATTAAATAAATGATATCATTTATTCTTACACAACATTTGAAATAAATTTTGGAGACAGATTATCAGCATTATAAAAAATGGGAGCTGTAGGTAAGATGTAGTAGGGCATTTTCCCAACTTGTATAAGGCCCTGTGGGTTATTACCAATAACATAACAATAATAATGTGGAGCTTGTCAAAGGAATGAAAACTGAGTAGCATTTTCTCTCTGTACTTAAATCACAATAAGTGGACCACTGTTAATCAGAGTTCAGACAGGCTGTCAACTCTACATTAGCACAAGGCCATTTGGCTTAATGTTATCTGACCTTTGGACCAGGCTTCTGTAAATGTTATTAGTTAGCATCTGATAGCCTTCTATATGTGTGATTCCTTCCACTGGACACAGATGTCCCACATATTGACATTGTACACTGTTATCGATGAATTCCTATGAGTTTTGCTCAGTCGATTTAGAGGGCCTTTTTCTCCTGGTGTCCTCCATCCTTTATGGGTTCTATATCATTGCTTGAGCACCAAGGTCTCTCCTCTTCCCCCCTACTCTCTCTCTCTCTCTCTCTCTCTCTCTCTCTCTCTCTCTCTCTCTCTCTCTCTCTCCCTGTGTGTATGTTTGTGTGTGTGTGTATAAAATGCCTTGTTGAGGGGCCTCTATATTTCTTTCCATCTGTTGCAGGAGGAAGCTTCTTTGATGATTGTTGAGCAAGGCAATGATCTATGAATATAACAAAATTATCGTTAGGCATAATTTCATCACAATTTTTGGTTTTTGTTTTGTCTTTTAGAGTAGTACTATTCTGTTTTACCTGAAATATCTTGTTATCTATATAACTAATTATCCAGGTTTGGTGATCCAAACAGTGTTAGGTATGGCTTCAATTTCATGGGGTTGCCCTTAATTTAAATCAGATACTGGTTGGTTATTCACAGAGCTTTGTGTCATGTCATCATTGCCTTAGTATAGTTGGCAGGTAAGAAGCCTTTATAAAGTATGTGAAGCTGTTTCAAGTGAGGTGTGCAAACAATGAGGGAGAAGGAGCCCTTGCTGGCCATAGACTGTCACCCAGTACCAGGAATGCATGACATCTAACTCAGGTGATGGTCAATGAGGTCTGGTTGAAATCCATAACTAACTCAGGCTATTGGAAGAAATCTTGTTGCTCTCCAGAAACAGAGCAAGGTTCCATTTCTAAAGACAGCATCCACACAACTCATTGACATGAATAGGGAGAACTGGTGCCTACAAAGAGCCTTTGCTTCCCATTCAAATTTCTTTGTTACTGGAAGGTACTATGCAGGCTACCTAGAAAGAATCATAAACTCCAACCCAACCACAAATCCTTTGCTTTTTCCATATTATAATTCTAAGGAATAAAATGAGGATAATTTTCTCTATCTTGAGCAGATTGATTTCCTCCTCAACAAAGATCTGCTCTCTTAGTAGTTTCTTCATGAGTCAGTTTTGTTTACATGTTCTTGAGCTCAGATAACTGCATAGAATATTATATCTGCATTTTTTAAGACTATACCTGCTAGCACATTCATTAAAAGTTTAGAGGACCATGGGCCCTGTCTTGGGATCAAGAGCTTTCTGTTCTTTCTCTCTTCTGACACATTAGAAGATTAGTTTCTTTTTCTCCTTTAGAAAAGTTTTACCACAATAATGCAGTTTCTCTAATCTCCTCAATCTAGTAGTGCTCTTTTACAATTTTGCAGGATACAGACACTTACTAAATGTGTCTAGTGGCTCCCGAAGCATCTAAATCCCTTTTTTCTAAAGTCAGCACCCAGAGACTGCACTGCAGACAATCAAGCAAATTCTCCAAACCTGTGTAGATTCTCAAGGATGTCCATTGTCTCCTGCTTCTAATTAGTCTTTAGCTGTTGCCCCTTAGTTATGTCTCACACAGTTGACAGAGGTATTCACTTAGTGCTAACATCTCTCATCTGGTCTAGTTACTATTCCTAAAATATACTCTCCCTTATTGCATACATTTCTACAAACCCTTTGACCCTGTGAAGAAGACATGTAAATATCTGACTTTCAGGGGGTCCCTGAAAAATCAGTCTCCCGTGATTGGAAATTCCATATGCTTTAGACATGTTTCCTGACCTCTTTTTATTCTTCATATCGTTAACTCTTTCAAATGGGTTTTTAGAAGAAAGACTAAGAGATTTCTGTGTCTCCAGGCCATTAAAACTTGCTGATTTCAGGTGGTGGCGCACGCCTTTAATCCCAGCACTTGGGAGGCAGAGGCAGGCGGATCTCTGTGAGTTCGAGACCAGCCTGGTCTACAAGAGCTAGTTCCAGGACAGGCTCCAAAACCACAGAGAAACCCTGTCTCGAAAAAAACCAAAAAAAAAAAAAAAAAAAAAAAAAAAGCATAGAATTGCAGACTCTGGGGAAAGTTACACTTGTTATCCACAAGGGACCACATTTGCTACTACAGGTAAGTTAGTAATAAACACTATCGCAATAATCTTATTTTATACTGTTATACTATAACAAAGATTTCATTTTCTTTTTCGTTATTTTATTTTTTTATTAAAAAATTCCGCCTCCTCCCTGACCTCCCTTTTCCCTCCCCCTCCCCTCACTCCCTACCTCTCACTCCCCTCCCCCTCCCTCTCCAGTCCAAAGAGCAGTCAGGGTTCCCTGCCCTGTGGAAAGTCCAAAGTCCTCCCCCCTCCAGAAACATTTAAAACATGGTATAATATCAGAAATTGAAGACATAGAATAGAAGAACAATTATAGAAAGGTTTAGATAATTCCTATGCATTTGGCTATTCAAAAGAAACAAAATAAAATTTCATAGAATCTATTAGATATTATTTAAGCAGTCCATCAGACACAACCACACACCTTCAAATAAATGCTGCCATTGCATCAATACTTAAGAATACAAAGGTTCACCTTAATTTGTGAACATTTTTGCTCTTATTAAGTCTATTTTATTGCATTTATTCCTTCTACTATTTCCATTAGTGCCTAGTAGATTTTTTCCCAAAATATATTTATTTCATTTATGTGTGTATGTGCATGTATGTGCTGTGGCCAGGAGATAAGGTTATATGCTCAGGACATTAAGTGACAGGCAGTTGTGAGATAGTCTGTACAGAGACTGAGACTAAATTTAGGTTCTCTGAAAGAAGAGCAAGTGCTCTTAATAGCTAAGCTCTCTCTTTAATTCATGATTTTTTTAAATTAAAATTTACATTGACTATCATGATCCCTCTTTATCCTCTTGTCCTACCCCACTTTCCAGTCAGATTAAAAATTGAAGTTCACTTTAATGTTTAAGCTTCCTGTTGGCTTTATGTATGGAAATGTGTACTTTTCTTCCTTCCTGCCTGCCTCTTACCTCCTTCCCTCCCTTTTTTCTTTCCTTTTTCCTTCCTTCCTTCCTTCCTTCCTTCCTTCCTTCCTTCCTTCCTTCCTTCCTTCCTTCTTTCTTCCTTTCATTTTGAGACAAGAGTCTCATTATACATTCATAAAACTTTGTATGGGGGCCTCTTCTGCTTGTATCTGCTTCCTGAGTATTGATACCAAAGGAATAGGCTGGCAGACTGTGGTAGAATTTACAACTGCTATAAACAAAGGGTGACATATGTCACTACAGATAGATTAATAGTAAACACCATTGCACTCTTGTTTTATATTGTTATACCTTAACATAGAGACGGAGTTTTCATAGTCCTAGCACAAAATAATGCAAGAGATAAGCAAAAGAGTGATATATAGGAAAAACTGGTAATGGAACAGGAAGTAAATGAGCTAGGTGGAATCTAGGGCAAAAAAATTAACCCTAAAGACTTTCAGAAACAAGTCATATGAAAACTACAGAAAAATGCTACTTAAAATAAAACATATATAAGACTATTGACATGCCACTATGATACACAACAAGTGCTAATTAGAATAGATGATAGTTTTTCAAGTGAGGATACAAAGTTTTGTCCTGGCTATATTAATACTGGATACAAAGTGGAATGGATATGATTTAGAGGCCGACTTGAAAGGTGTTGGGGAAAGAGGCTACCTGTGTTCAAAATACAATGTATTAGCTCAGAAAGAAATTATATATATATATATGTATATATATATATACATATATATGTATATATGAAAAGAGGTGTTTTATTTTTCATTAAGAACTAGGGAACTGATCAGTGGTGGTAAATACCTTAAATCCTAGCAACTGGGAGACAGATGCAAGTGAATCTCTGAGAGTTCAGGGCCTGTTCTGCAGAGCAAATATAGTCAATGCAACACAGAGAAACCCTGTCTTTAAAATCAAAACAAACAAACATACAAACAACCAAAAAAAAAAAAAAAAAACTGTGGCCAGAGTTAATCTGTGACTTCAAAAAAAAAATTTCAAACTTCAACTTACTACTTTGACTAACCAGTACATGTATACAAAAACTAGGAAATGATGACAGATATGTATATTTTGTAGGCTTGGCAGGATTTATTATGTATACACAGATTTATACATATATGTACACTCAGAACAATTCATTTAATTGATTGTTGTATCCATGTTTAATATATTCCTCATTCTGTGGCATTGGTGCATCTTGGAAAAGAATAGAAGCAGTATTTGCATATGGTGTTTCTTAAAGCAATAATATAATATTATGTATATACAATATTATATAATAATGTAATTCTCTGATTGAAGTCTTTTGATTTCAAGGGACTAAGAGAAACCAAGATTGGGTGTTTTATGTTCTTGAATTATCCTTATTGTGAGGCAAATTTGTCTGTCTGTCTATGTATGCACATATGTATGAATGTAGTATAGGTTTATTTAATGTATTTATATTTCTATCACTACAATATCATTATTTTGTATATGTATTTGTTTCATAAATAGTAAACACACATTTGGAATATGAATTCATAACCCAAATAGACAAAAGTTTTAAGAACTGAAAGTTAATTCAAATCAGTGAGATTTGGGTGAGTTTGTTTAACACTACAAAAATGGACATTCACTAAGAAAAATCAATAAAAAACATATTTCTTGTTTCCTGCATCAAAACATTTTTAATCTTTCAAACTTATCATAATAAATAGAATGGATTGAGTGGCTTAAGGTGAAACATTTACTGTTCACAGTTCTGGAGGCTGCAAGTTCAAGACCAAAGCGATTCCATTCCAATTCCTCTCTCCATGGTTTACAGATAGCCAAGCCCTGTTGTGAGCTCAGATGGTCTTCCTTCTATGTACATACATCTCTGGTACCTCTTCAGATATAAAAGTTTCTTGTCCCATAAAGTTATCTGTCATAATACATTGGCTTCTCCTTATGCCTCATTTTAACCTCTTTAGAAACCTACCTTCGAAATTGGTTACAGAGTAAACTGTAAGTTTTAGGAGTAAAAGTGCTAAATTTTGGAATAATACAATTCATTCCATGTAAGGAAGGAAACGTGGGATAAGTGAAAGTTTAGTGAGGTTGGGTCTGAATAAATCTGGAAACATTTTTTTTTCATATTTGTTATAATTTGTAATCCATTTGGTAGGATTGTAGATTTTTTATTTGATAACCAAATAAAATTCCTAGTGTCAATGCATTGCTAATTGATAACACATATAGAATGCTCTCATGGTTTCTCATCCATAATATGGACTGATATTGAATGTGCAAATTGTATCAATACTTGTAAGCACATTTCACATTCCAAAATGAAGAGAAAAGTATGAGAGGAAAGTATGAATTTAAGTCAAGTGTCTTAGGTTTATCATGGAGAATGAGTGAAACACTTTTTATGAAGAGCATGCTTGAGCACAATGCATTAAATGTATACTAAAATTGTGACAACATTAAAAAAATTTCCAATGAAAATAATTTTATTCCATTCAGCCCTTCATGAAGCTCCTGCTCATGACCCACTGATTTATGGACAGTTATCCAAAGCACGATAGACTCATATGTTAAAAGCACTTGTCATTTTTGCCACTGCCCTCAATCAGCTTCAACAGATTAATGTTTGCTATAATATGCCATCAATATTTCCAACTGTATGATCTTAACACAGTATTCATCTTTCTCTCTAAATTTTAATCTAAATCATTAATCTGCTTATCTCTCCTAGCTTCTCTTTAGGGACACTGTTGTTTACACTCTTTTCACAACATTCCTTTTCAGGCAGTGATAATACACAGCAACATATTCTTGATTGATGTACGTTTGTGTTATTTTCAATCTCACAAAACATATATCCTCCTGCCCCACATACTTGATTCCGATATTTTGAGTTAGTTAATCTTTGATATGTCATTGCGGTGTCCTTCCAGATTAAATCAGAAAAGGTGGATTTACTCTGCTTCCTAGTACAAATTAAAAACCCATTTTTTTTTCGGCGTGACTTATGCTTCAGGACAGCTCTGTGAGTTTTTCATTGTGAAGTGCATACATGAAGGACACAGCTTAGAAACCCACTGCATTACACTCCGTCTGCATTGTGAGGTAAATGAACTTGGAAGTAATTACCATGGCCTACATTTTTATTCATGTTTTCATTAAAACTGTTATCACACTAGAGACAAGCATAAATAATACCCAATACCTGCCTCTTATTAGTTTCTGTTTTTGTTAAATGTGAATGATGTGAATGGCAATAAGTGAGACTATAAAAATCATAAATAAAACATTAGCACGCTTTTGTAATACTGCAGGTTTAAATGTCACTAATGAAGTAAGAATAAATATGTGATGTTAATTACTTTGCCAAACTGTAACAAGGGGAGAAAAAAATGTACTGCATGTCAAAAACAAGAAATGGAAAAGCAAATATGCTGTGATCTCCCCCCACATAAACATCGCTTGCTAAATTACTATGTAAAATCTATTAAGGTTGCATCATATCATCAATATATTTTATAAAATGGCATGTAAGGAAATTTAAAATGTATTTATATATTAACACCTATGAAGATATTCTTCTTAAAATATCTCCATATTGTTTTGTTTCAGGTGGTTTTAAATGATACATACTTACAAAATTTTATGCATACATACACACCTACACTTAAGTTATAGGGTATATTTTTATTTTAGGTTAAATAGTTACACATATGCTTCAACATTGTTTAATATACTGTAAACCTTTTCTACTATGTAGCAAATGATTTTTATTCCTGTGTAGATAAATACTACAGCGAATTCTACTAGAATTATGCTTAATTAAGTGTAACCAGAACAAAAATTAATACCCAAAACTCTAAAACATAAGCAAACTTAAGAATGACAAAAATAGTTTTAAAAATTGCTTAGTTTTTAGTTTGAGAGATAGCTTGGCAGTTGACAGTGCTTGCTGCTCTTCCAGAGGAGCTAAGTTTGGTTCCCAATACCCATGTTACATACCTCACAACAACCTGTAATTTTACATTCTGCCCTCCATAGGCAATGATGCACAAGCATCATATATATAGAAGCACCCCCCACACAAACAGAAACATACACAAAAATATTTATAAAGGAAATTTACTATTTTGCACCATTTTAGTTTAATTCTTAATTTTTGTTTTATTCTTGGAGGTGAAATGGAATTGCCTTGAGAACATTGTTCACTCTTTTTTAATTTACATTTGCAAAGCTTGATTAAAGCTTCTTGAACCAACCACCTCACTTTTAGACACAGGCATTAAGCACACAAGGCTTGAGTTCTAGATAGAGGTTCCTGTGCACGGTTATTCCAGGAATAAAATACTGTCAGCACAATACGTGTTCATAATTCAGAAAACTTAATATCTTGGCAATTTGCATTGCTCTCTGCCAGGAAAACATACCACAAATAATACATGCATGCTATAATTTTATGATGGAGTGTGCTTGAGGAAGAAATTTAAAATTCCATGTATTTTTGTAAAAGATTTTTGAAATTTTTAAGCTTACAAGGTATTGAATTGCATTATTATGTTTTTAAAAATGCTTTCATTGCTTTATTCTAAATTACTTTCATTGTTTTATTTTTCCTCCACTCCCCTGATTCTTTGGCATCCTCCTATCACTGGTACCCTTATCAATATCAAGAAACAGGAGACCTTTTCCCCCTCCCCTTTCTCAACACCTTATTGCTCTCTTTTTATCTCTAATCTTGTTTCACAGTCCATTTCTGTTCTAATAGTACCTTATTTACATGAAAACAAATGATGAGTTTCAGTGTTTGTTGCAGTAAGTATTAAAATTTAGTTTTCTGAAAATGAGATGCTTCTCTTAATATAATACTGTCCATTTCTAGTATTTTTCTGGTGGAGTGTGAAGGCTAAAAAATGCAGCCCCAGTTCCCCTTGTCTGACTGTCAGAGAGTTTAGAGACTGACAAGCTACTTGCCTGCCCCAACTCAGAGTGTGATTGCTTGGTTCTTTTGAAATTAAGATAACTCATTCTAGTAAGTCCACGCCATTCTGACAAGTGATCAGGATATGCAAATGTACATCTGCTCTTTTCTTTTAAGCATACCTATGAGGTCACCTTGGAAAGTGCAGGCTTCAGCATAGGTGACCTAGATCACCTTAGCTACCTAGACTACAAAATGTTAATGATATGATGTCTCAGAGTGATAAAGCCATTGACCCTGTGAATTATCCTTTGTACTATGTTAATAAGTCTTTTGTTACCTCCCTCTCCCAGCCCTCTGTTAAGTTGGGTGTAAAAGCTGTGGAAAAATAAATCCTAGCAAATTTCAGGACTTCAGCCACTGGAATGCCCTCCCGATACTTTCTATGGTTTCTGTCCTGTTATGTTTTATTAATTTTATATTCTTTAGTATATTTCTAAAATTCCCATGCCCCTACCCTTGCAAGAGGTATTTTTGTCAAGGCCAGTCCTCAACATATGGAATCATCAAGACTGATTTAAATACACTACAAGAAAACCCAGAGAAACAACTAACTAGGATCATAGGGGCTCAAAGAACCGGAAGGACAACCATGGATCCTACGCGGGACAAACCTAGACACTCTGCATATATGTTACAGTTGTGTACCTTGGTCTTCTTTTGAGACTCCTAGCAATGGGAACAGGGGCTGTCTCTGCTTCTTTTGTTGACTTTGGGACCCTATCCTTATACTGGATTGCCTCAATCCAGCATTCAAATGCTATACCCTGTTTGGTTGATATCCATTGTAGGCTTGCTCTCCTCTGAACAGAAATGGAAGAAGAGTGCATGAGGCCCGGGTCAGAGGGGAGATGGAAGGAAAGGACTGGGAGGAGAGGAAGGAGGGAAGCAGTGATTAGGTTAGAAAAATTACCTGTGTTAATAACAGGATAACTTAGTACCATCCAATTATCATAAAGTAAAATTAAAAACAGGGAAACTGAAATGCTTTCTGGGAATAGTTGAATCAGTTGAGTGTATCTAAATTGGCATAACTCAGGATTTCTCATTTTGAATTATATATTTCTGTGAAGGCTTAATATGGTTTCTTTGAAATTTATATGAATTTCTTTCATCAACTTTTTCCATATTATACAGAAAAAGACATCTCTCTTTTAAAACATCCTGGGACAGTAACTAACATCATTTTAATTAAGTGACAATATTGTCCTAAACTTTTATATAATTGACCAGATTTTAGTTATTACAGATCTTATTTGATAAACAAAATATTTGTACTTATTGAGCTGAGACTATAAAATAGATATGGTAATTGAATATATATGTACAACCTATTCATTAAAAATTTATAGATACATGTGATTGCCTATTTAACTCAAATATACACAAATATGCTTGACAAAACTTAAATAATGGAACATATGACAATGCAAGAAATATATTCTCAAAAGATTAATATTAGGTGGCAATAATCTTATTGAACAAAAAAGCAGCATGTGAAACAGAATTATTGTTCTGTGTGCGTTATGAAATAAATGCAAGGACAAGTCAGCTTTTCTAACTAAGTAGTTTGCAGAATTAATAAGGAGTATACAGGTGATTTTTAATCACCTATTAGCACTTTATTTTTTATGTTTAAACTGGAGTGAGTGGCCTGATATTCTAGGAAATGTATGTATATAATTCATCTAGTGCTGAATATTTTAAAATTAAAAACTAAAAGGCTATTATCTCTAACATAACAATTTTGAGCATTTGCTAATTCAAATTTATGGATCGTTTAACAGTATTTATAAAACCATACCATATGTTAAGATAGAATTTTGATGCTTTGGAATCTATTTTATAAATGAAAATATGCATTTGTATTTATAGGAAGGATGCAGTTGTTGTATTTTTATAACATTTGAATATTTGTAAATTGAAGAAGCATATAAGTATAATAGTGTATGTTTATAATAAAGATTGCTGCATACATTTTATATTTACATTTTCAACTCCCTGAAATTATACAAGTGAAAAAATATTAAACAGGAAAAATAGATTATTTTTATTAAATGTTTCACTCTATTCGTGAACATTTTATATATTTAACTAAATATAAAGCAAAAAAGTCCTGTTCATATATTCTTTCTACCAAATTAAGTATATTAAGACTACTTTTAAATCTAATTCAAGGAAAGAAAATAATCTCCGGAGTCTGTCTTGGGCAGAAAAACTAACACATTTATCTCAGCATATTATCATATCCTGTATGAACTGTATCATCTATTAATATGTAAGAGTCATTGAAATATTTGCATACCATGCAAAAATAATTATCTATATAATATTTTAAGATATGTGTGCCATATGACTTTAAGTTCATATCCTTTGTATAAGGAGATACATATAGCTACAAAAAAAGTCTCAGTTTCTATATTAGTATGCCTTTTTAATCCTTGTAGGTTATACATATACATCTTCTCAGACAGTAAATGAGACTTTTTTTTTTCATTTCTTAATCTGATGCTATGTAATGGTGATTAACATCTGGAATTGGAAATGACTGAATTGGTGACTGGAAATCCAAAAGAAGCATTTCCTCAAGTGTGCAAATCAAAGTCTTTTGATAATGATTGCAGACATGATGCAAAGAGCTAAGTGCTAGTGAATTATGGTGGGTCGAAAGAAGCTTTTGCATGAAGCATCTTCTAGACGCTTTAACTGTTAATAAGAAATGTCTGAAAGAGACACTGCCGGATCAAAAGTTTGTAGTAAAAATTATATCAAAAGATCCTTGTTTGCTCTCTTCAAAGACTGAGGCCACCTTGTAGTCTACTCATTACAAACAAACTGGATAGGAAAGTGCACAGTGCATTTTTGTTGTACAGAATTTAATAAATGAGATTCTTTTACACAGATTTCATCTCCATAAGTTCCTGATGCTAGGAGAGTAAAGCACAGAGGTTTCGAAAGGAATAGACTAATTGCTATGGATGGAAGGACCCTGGCCCTGTAATGAAACGTTCTTTTCAAGAGTACATTCATCCTCTAACTCCATCAGTTTCTTTTTATGTAGTTAAATGAAATCCATCAATTTATTAAGCAAAATAATTTTTTGACAACTATAATTCTTGAGAGATGTGATCACAGAAGGTGTCATTGTGAGGTGTATAAATGGAAGAGAATATTGCCATTTCAATATTGTAATTGAAATAATTCTAAGTATCATATTCACTGGAAAATGACAGTAATAGAGCAAAAGGGCACAAAATGGGAAACACAGCTGCAGTCCAGTGTAGCCTATAAGACTGTGATCTTAGGAAAAATGCTCCCAGAATGTAAAGGGGAAACGTGGATAAACAACAAAAACATTATAGTATGCATAGGGAAAACACTGTAACAAGAAGAGAGGCTAGGAGATTAGATGTGATTTAATTTAATCTCTCAGAAAAATGAGGGCACGAGGAAGTTAAGAGATCTGCACACATTTATGAAAGAACTGAAAGACATCAACAGAACAAGGATTACTATGTGATAATACTGACTCTCCCTCATTTTTTTAATTTCTAATAGGGAAAAATAAACAAAGTTAGGACAAATGTTGACTGTCCCTACCTAACTAATCATATATTTAGTCTAAATGGTATCACTAATCATGATACAATTTAAGCTAGAATTGAGATTAAAAGCAGGTTTATCTTGGAAAACTGCTCAATTTCTAATAGTATACATACAAAAGCAAAAAGGGTAAATTGTATGAAAATTATTAGTTCAAGCTTTTGAAGCATAAAAAGCAAAAGAAAGAAGGACAGGTAATGTGACTTGATTGATAAAGTCTTTGCAGTATAACAGTATAGCAATGAGTGTTCAAGATCTCACTCTTTCCATAATTTCTGGCTGATAGTCTCTATATCTTTCCCATCTGTTTCACGAGGAAGTTTCTTTGATGATGACTGAGCAAGACACTGATTTCTGGCTATAGAAGACTATCATCAGGAATAATTTAATCACTGTTTGTTGTTTGTTTCACAACAAGTATTTGGTATTACATGAGGTCTCTAAGCAATCTAGTCCCTGGTTCTTGGTCACCAAGGCAGTATTGAGTATGGGTTCCATTTTGTGCAATGGCCCTTAAGTAAGTTCAGACATTGGTTGGTTATTGCCACAAGTTTTGTGCAACCATTTCCCTAGCATATTTTGTAGGTAGGACAGCACTGTAGTCAAAGGTTTTATAATTGAATTGGTATAACCCCTCTGGCTACCAATTCAATTGGATGTAACCTTGGAACTCTTGGTCCTAAATGGAATATCTTCATCAATTCCCTCCTGTCAGGGACCAGGGAACCTCTCTAAAGAGAATGTTTTAGTTTGTGATGATGTTTGGTTGTTCTCTCATAGAAACCTTTTCTTTTCTAATGAGACACAGAAAGGTAGTGAACCCAGATGAAGGGGAAGAGAGATAAAGTTAGAGCAGTAGAAGGAAAGAAAACAGTAATCAGAATACATTGTATTAAAAAAATCTATTTTGACCAAAAGGGATAAAAGAAACAGGAGAAATGGAAAAATTCATTTGTTATCTTTAATATAAATATAGGTTTTTATTATTTTACATTAACTGATGCCTGGTTATGCCTGCCATTTTGTTCAAACACAAAGCAAACAAAAGAGTTAATCTAATTAGGAAGAAAATATTTATCTCATTAAATATTTCTGTAATTTTTTTTTTTTTTTGGTTTTTCGAGACAGGGTTTCTCTGTGGTTTTGGAGCCTGTCCTGGAACTAGCTCTGTAGACCAGGCTGGTCTCGAACTCACAGAGATCCGCCTGCCTCTGCCTCCCAAGTGCTGGGATTAAAGGCATGCGCCACCACCGCCCGGCTATTTCTGTAATTTTTAATGCACTTGCTATACAAGTCACAAAGATAAGTCACACACTGGTATTCTTCCCCATGGTTCTAGGTGCAGCATTGTGAAAATGAAATGCCACACAGAGGCTCATGTGTCAAAGACACAGTCCCAAGTTGTTAGTGTTATTTGGAGAAATTCTGCAAAATTTAGATGAAGACTTGGCTGGAGGAACTGGGTAAAAATGGAGGTGCATTTGCTAGGGTTTGCAACTTGTTCTTTCCCTGTTTCCAACATACAGAACCATGTTCTTGTCTGTCATTTGCATAGCATCTTATATTTATGCTCCTATTGACAGGATACTTTGTTTTCCTGAGACCCACCAGACAAGGCACTCATCCCATCTTGCCCTGAGTCTTAATAAACCTTATAAGCCAAAAACAAATAATTTCTCAAGTATTCATAATTGCAGTAAAGAGTCTGACATACCAACAAGAGCTATTAAACTTAGATCCAATATAATTTTTCAGAATTTATTTCTTTGCCCTAAACCATGCTCTCAAAACACTGTTTTCAGGAAGAAACAGTTTATGAGCTCATTGATATCATAGTATGACCAACAAATATATGAACACTCAGTGACTGGGACAACATGCACAAGGCCTTCATAGATATGTACCAGACTGAGCCCTAAGGTTGAGAGGAGAAAAGTACACATGCCCCATCCCTTACTCAGAAGCTATTGCCAATTGATAACTACTTGTAAATGAATTAATTTTTTCCTAGAGAACCTCACAGGGGAAACAAACCATTCTTAGTAGCAGGTTCCATGCCAAGCAATAGAAGACCAACATAAAATGAAATCAAGGGCAACTTTGAGGGTTATCTTTAGACTTTGTGCCAGGGCACATTTTTTAAAACATACAATCCAGGCCTTTTGCATATAGTACAACTTTGGTTTTTGTATTTTACAGGATTCCTGTGTGGGTCTCCTGATCTATATATGTTTCTTGTGTTTTTATCTCTGGCAGTTTTTATTCCACTTACTTTGTCCTCCTAGTCCAATATGCTTTTGGTTTTAACTTACTTTGTTATTATTATTATTCCTTAGATTACTGTTTGTTTTTGGAGGAGAAGCTGATGGAGGAAGGTCATTGGTTAAAAAATAAAGAAACTGCTTGGCCCTCATAGGTTAGAACATAGGTGGGTGGTGTAAACAGAACAGAATGCTAGGAGGAAGAGGAAGTGAGCTCAGACGCCTTAGCCCTGCTCTCTGGGGCAGATGCGATGAAGCTCCGACCCAGGATGGACATAGGCTAGAATCTTCCTGGTAAGCGCACTTTGGGGTGCTACACACATAATTAGAAATGGGCTAGTCCAGGTGCGAGAGTTAGCCGAGAAGAGGCTAGATATAATGGGCCAAGCAGTGTTTAAATGAATAGAGTTTGTGTGTTGTTATTTTGGGGCATAAGCTAGCCAGGCTATCAGGATCTGGGGCAGCAGGAACACAGCCCGCAGCTCCCAGGCCAGCCACAGCTCCTTCTACAAGAGGCAAACGTGTATAGATCCAGGCAAGAGAGGGTAAAGTGTTGAATGAGGTTTCTGCCCTGCCCGGTTCCTGCAGTTGTTATGTCCCAAACAAATCAGACATAGGTCTACATTAGTTATAAACTGATTGGCCTAGTAGCTCAGACTTCTTATTCACTATTACAACTTATATTAGCCCATTATTCTTGTCTACGTTAGGCATATGGCTTCGTACCTTATTTGGCAGGTAAGTCACATCTTGCTTCTTCTGTGGCTGGGTCACTACTGCGGAAATGAACTTTCCTTTCCCCAGAATTGTCTTGTTCTCATCATCCCACCTCTACTTCTTTCCTGTTTGTCCTGCTTATACTTCCTGCCTGGCTACTGGCCAATCAGTATTTATTAAAATACAATTGACAGGGTACAGACCATTGTCCCACAGTAGTGGAGGAAAGAACGGGAAGGAATTAGGAAAGAGGAAACCATAATCGAAAAATATCATATTTAAAAAGCTATTTTTAATTAAAGAGTAAAAGAAGCAACTGCAGTCTTTACAAAAAACGGTGACTTAAGGAAATGACTTTGACTATGAACAGAGAGTTTCAAAAGAAGAAATAACAATTATTCAGGCCTATTTTATAATATGTTAAACATCCTAAGCAATTAGAGAATTATAAATTATAGAAATGCAATTAGAGAAATAAAACTCCTTTAGTCAGTAAGGAAAAAGAAGACAAAGGAAGCAACTAACAGCACACTGGCATGAATGTGTGAAACGGTCCTGGAACTACCACTACATTCACCCTTTTCCCAATGTTTCCCACAAATACCTAACTTATTCCATGGAAAGGATAAAATTTTAAAAAATGAAGAGAGAATGTTTTCCTAGTCTGTTTATCCTCCCATGTCATTCTTCTAATGGGCAAAAATGCCTTTCCTCCATATTTAGAGATACAAAATATTTCGTTATCTGGTGACACAATGAATGGTTGGAAGTCCGTGTCAGTGGTACTTTTTCTTTGATCTGGGTTTATATTGTGCACCAAGAATCACTGCTCAGAAGTCTTAATGTCGTGAATGTAGGCCTCAAATTTATCTTGTACTATTTAAAATCAATGGTTTAAGGCCAGCTCTCCTCTGTGTTTTTGAATCCAGAAGACACAGTTCCAAATTCAACGTTGTATATGAGTTGTATTGCATCATGGTTATTAATTCACTTCATGAGTTAGCACAGTTGGTAGATTGCTGACTTAGCATATAAAATAACATCTTCTTTGGTTGCTTCTTTGAAATTGAAGGCAAGACCTTAGTGGTTACAAAATGACATACTTAAAAAAGGGACTTGTTCCAAATGAACTGGATGTGACCCAGAACATACTTTTTGAAGAATAGCTCACATAGAACCAAAAATATAAACAAATAGAAAAGCAACGGATAGTCCTAGTAAGCTGTGGTACTTATGAACTGAACCCCATCTTCAAAAAAGAGCAGCAGATATCACAAAAGGTGTAATAGTAGCATTTGCATCTATGACAATGACAAGATAGCCACAAGATACACAAAGTCATACTCAGTAGAAGGAATCCATGTCTGGTACTCAAAACGTAGTTCAAGGCTAGTGAGGTAAGGGCTCTTAGAGCAAAACCTAATACTGCCATTTCTTAAAACTACATAGTTTACCACTGTATTCAAAATAAGTATACCTATGTATGAGTGCAGCTCTCACTTCTCATCAGGTGATCTTTTTGCAAAGAAAGAGAATGTTAGGGAGATTAGGAAGTGACCAGGGTGTGCCCATCATAAAATATCACATCTATAGCATACCCCTTGTACTAATGCTAAGGGAAAATTGAAGTAGAGATCAGAGAAAGATGGTAAGAACCAGAGAAGAACTTCTCTTGTAAGAGTGTATATTCTGCATTGAAAGGGAAGCTTTGCTCATGAAATTTCAATAAAAAAGACAAAACCATGGATGTATATGTCAACATGAATGGGGAAAATCTCACAGTTAATGGTTAATGAGAATTGGAGAATTTGTCTTTTTCAGGAATGAACCCCCGAAATTATTCAACCCAGTGTGTTCAGTCCTAAACACACACACACACACACACACACACACATATACAAGTAACAGTAAAAAGATTCTGCATGAGTCCTTTTATGAATCCAAAGTTTATGTATATAAATTGATAATATAAATGGCATATATATCCCATGAATTTGAGAGGCAGTGGCAAATATATGGGACAAGCTGACGAAAGAAGGAAGGAGATGGAAGTGAAAATGTTGAAAATATGCTAATCATATAGGTAAATCTCAATAAATAATATAAGTATATATATTTACATGTAAAAGAAAAAACAATTTTACTTGATCCACGGGATGTTGAGGGACGTGTGTATGAAAAGAAATAAATGTTTTGCAAAACAGTGATAAATTCAAATTTAAGTAAGTTGTATTTAGGAAATGCCAAGTGAAATATCAAATAGGCTCTATAAGACTAGATTTAAAGGCTCAGTTCATGGTAAAAATGTACACTGGAAGTCATCAATGAAGTATAAAAGTAAGATGGCTAGAAAAAGTTCTTCCATAGGGAACAGAGATTAATTAGGTGAGTCAAAAATTGATTTCTGCGACTGTTGCTTTTAGTATTCAGCAGACAAATTTTGCATTCAAGAATAAATATTCTGTAATTTATGAATGGGATATTTTAGATGAGAATTGCCTAGAAAAGAAGGAATATGTGTTTTGAGAACAAAGTATGTATAGCTCTAGTTTACAATGTGGAGAAGTAACATAAATACAAGAACATGCATGCCTTTCAGGTTTGAAACACTGAGAGTGACTCTCAGCCTTGACAAATAATTGTCAGTAGATGATTTGAAGCTGAAGCATATAATTGTTTTATGCATGTCCAAAATGAGGATGAATCAAAGCAACTGGAAGAAAATGTGATGGCAATTGCTAACTGATTTTATGTGGTCCCTATTATCTTTTAGGATTCAGTAAATTTCAGTGTATTTTTAATACCTAAAATCTATTCCTATATAACTAGCCTCAGAAATATTTCCAGGAAAAAGGTTAATACTGACAAAAATGAAATTTAAATTATGTCTATTCACATGAAATTAATGTCTGATGTTAAGAAAATGATTAACTTGCAGAATGATGTGCACTAAATCTTGTTAAGAACTAAAGATCCCATGTTTGCTTTCCACTATGTGTAGGATCAATCAATGCTTTAGAATCTTACCTAATAATTTCTTATTTTTTGCTCTATTTTTTATCCTATTTTAAAATTTAATTCTTTTTTATTCTTGAGACATTTAAGAGAGCATTCCAAGGGTCTTTAGTAACAAAATAGTAAAGCTGTCATTTATTTTAATAGTTCTAGAAATGAGTAACCTTTGGGCTAATAACAGAGACATAATGTCAACTGCTTAATTAATCTCTTTGCCATTTATTTTGTTTGTTCACTTTGCTTTCAACGTAATTTTCTAATATTTTCTGTACTCATCATATTGATTTAGGGTATACATTTGTTGTGCTGTCCCAATGTGGCTGAAAATGTAACCTCAAACACTAGACTAGATATACACTTGTAACAAAATAAACATATCTAATTCAATTTGTTGATACTGTTGCCATAGTGCTTTAATATTGAATTTCTACAAAATAAAGAGAATTATTGTTGCTAACAGGCTAAATTTACCTTTAAAATGGAAGTCCAACGAAATGTTGTTGCTGGCTTAATTAAAATAATATATTGTTTGGTATAATGTGGTTGGATTTTTACCACTCTAGCATAGTTACATTTTCTTTACATATTAAGAGATTATAAATAAATGTTCCTACAATAAGTAATAATGATGAAGAAATACGTGCATCCAACCCCTCAGCATTTTCAGCACTGAATATCATATTATAAATGATAATTATTTATAACAATATAATTGATTTTCCTTTTGATCTATATTATACATTCTTGGAAGAGATTGCAATATTACTATAGCAAATGAAAGTAAACATTGCCTCTGAATTAGACACTCATTTGAGTTTGTAAACACACTTTACCTATATATTCCCTTTGTTTTTGTAAAGTTATTTGCTACATTCAAAGAGAAAAAAAGGAAGGAAGGAAGGAAGGAAGGAAGGAAGGAAGGAAGGAAGGAAGGAAGGAAGGAAGGAAGGAAAGAAGGAAAGAAGGAATGTAGGAAGAAAGAAAGAAAGAAAGAAAGAAAGACAGAAAGAAAGAAGACAGAAAGAAAGAAGACAGAAAGAAAAGAAAGAATTAAGAAAGCTGCTTTGCCACTTAAAAATTAAATTCCCTAATGTCCATTTTACAGCAATACACATAGAGAACTTCAAATGAGTACTTTCTGTAGCCTGTTCATGAGTTAGGACACTCAAATTCAGAAACAAAGCCGAACAAGGTAAAAGAAGAGAATTAAGGCACTGACACAAAATTCCAACTGTTCATAATCGTCTGTGTATGCAGAGATAGAAGAAATGAGAAAGACAATATTTCGGATTCATTTTCATGATCCATTGGGCAGCTGCTCTGAGGAGAATATCTAATGAAGCATGTGGTGTTGTGCTGTCAGGCTCCAGAGCACGGGCTGTGCTTTCACCTTATGGTCACATTCTTCACTCACTACTAATACTAACAGGTCCATGTGTTTGAGCACATTAAAATAAGATATGTATATATTATTCAGCTTCTTTTGAAAATTGTTGGCTGCTACCACACCATTTGTAGGAGTGACAGCATTCAGTGGTGCATTGTTCTGTGAAATAGAGTACAGAGTCACACACTGAGAAGGGAAAATGTAAAATCAAAAGTTTTCTGGGAACTATTATTTAGTAAGGCTTTTGTTAAGGACTTAATCCGCAAGAGCTCACCTGTTATTTTTGTTTCTTCTTCTAAGAGAGACTGAGTTTTGCAAAGGATCTGATTGTAGTGTCGTTTTATTACACATATTTGAGGTTCTCATTACTTAATAGTTTCGTGTTGTATACCTGAGCAATATAAAAATAAATCTGTAAGTTCTCTGGTGTTACATCTTAAAATTGAGGATTGACAATCTAACAATGGGGAGTTCTTACTATGTTATTATTATGAACATTGAAAGTCAAAATCATAAAGAGTTACTAGTTCTGGCATGTCAAAAGTAATCAGTGTTAAATTTTAAGCAACCTATAGGTTGCAAAGATTGCTCAGTTGAAAGGAGAAGCATAATTGGTCCAACTCATTTTTATCTCTGCATCTCATTCAAGCCTTGAAATTAAGGTTTAGTTTGAAATGGGGAGTTTATAATATTTCAACCATGGGTTGTAACTGTCATGAAGAATATGAGAATGTATCCTGTGTTATGACTAACTCAGCATTTTTAACCTAAATTAGTAAAGCCATTAAATATGCTTTCTTATGTTGTTTACTTTGTTATATCTTGTGCTTGTTCTATGAATAATGCATTGTGATTATAAGGAAATTAGAGAAATTATCCTAGTGCTGAAGGTCAAGCTACTGATCAAGATGCCCAGTCAAAACATTTGCCTGCGCATCATGGAGAAGACAGAAATTGAGTGGTGAGTATAGAAAGCAAGGTGGGAACTGATATGTGATGTCCTTCAGTATATGAATTGTTTTTATTGGTTGATAAATAAAGCTGTTTGAGGCAATGGTTTAGCAGAGAAGTCGGGAGGAACATCAGAACAGAGAGAGAGAGAGAGAGAGAGAGAGAGAGAGAGAGAGAGAGAGAAGGTGGGGTCAGGAGACACCATGTAGCTGCTGAAGAAAACAGAAGCCAGAACCTTAACTGGTAGGCCACAGCCTCATGGTGATACGCAGATTAATAGAAATGGGTTAATTCAAGGTGTTAGAGCTACCTAGAAATATGGCTGAGTCATTGGCAAAACAGTGTTGTGACTAATAGAGTTTCTGTGTGAATTTTTGGGTCTGGGTGGCCAGGAAACAAAAAAGCAGTCTCTGTCTACAGGGAACCATTAAAATACTTTGGCAAGTTGTATTTTTGTTCTTCAGTGTAATTTATTATTGCAAGTTCCTGAGAAATTGAATCTAGGATTTGGGATTAGAGAAAAGGTACTCACATGAAGAAATACTCTTAGTCAGGATGCAGGACTGGGTCAGGCATGGATACAAACTTTACCAGTATTCCTAAAATAGGCTGACCTACTCCCAGAGGCAGTTTTGGAAGAGGGATGTACCCAAAACAAAGTAAATTTTTTTGTTAAAAAGAAATACAGTGGAATAATGAGATGCTAAGAGAGTAAAAGTGTTTGCAGCAGAGGCTGCTAATAACCTGAGTTCCATCACCACAGCCCACATGGGAAGGAGAGAATGCATTCCTTCAAGTTGTTACCTTACCTCCACACATGCAGGAAATGTGCCTACCTACATGCATAATATAACTCAACACACTCACGTATATACTCAGCAACATCTTTGGAAGTTCCTTGTCTCATAAGGCCTTGTCAGGTCTTTTATTTACCTTTATATTCTCTCTCTCTCTCTCTCTCTCTCTCTCTCCTTAATTATTTAAAAGTTAATTAATTTTTAATAATTTCTTAATTTTACCCTACAGGTCCCTCTCCCTTTTTGTTTTTATGGGGTCCCTGAATAGGTGAATGAGTGCATCTCTGTCTATATCTGCATTTTATGTCTTTTCTTCATCCTATTCTGATGTATCTGTTTCACTTTTACCTTTTTATATTTTATTATCATCCCATAGAAGCCTGCTTATTATTTTATGAGAAAAAAAGGAAAGGGGGTGAATAAGGGTAAAATGGGGGAGTTGGGAGAAACTGTTATTAGGAGAAGGAAGAAGAGCCATTTTTCTCTGCTCACCTCCATGCCTCTCCCCTCCCCTTCAACCCTCATTCATGGTCCCCATGCTCCCAGTTTACTCAGGAGATCTTGTCTTTTTTTCTACTTTTCATGTAGATTAGGTCCATGTATGTCTCTCTTTGATGCCTCATGGTTGTCTAGGTTTTCTGGGATTGAGGATTGTAGGCTGGTTTTCTTTGCTTTATGTCTAAAAACCACTTATGAGTGAATACATATAATAATGGTCTTTCTGGCTCTGGGTTACCTCGCTCAATATGAAAAATATATTTTCAATAAAAGAAAGAATAAATTTTTAAAAGAGCTATATTTAAAAGTTAGAAAATTTAGTCTTTAAAATAAATCATTTTAATCCTTAAGGATGAAGTTCATAAAGTTAAATGTTTTATAAAAAACAGTGTTTTTCTCATATTTTCTTAAGGACACAATTGTATCATAGATCCTACATGCTCTAACCTTAGGAATAGTATTTAGCAAGCTAAGGAATGCTACTAGCATTTGGAAATTTTAAGGTTCTATTCACTAAAGAATGCACATTGACATTTTGTTTTTAATATATGATCATTTTTTAATCAGTATGTTTCAGAAGTTGTTAGTTGGTCATTGGCACACAAATCTTTGTATAAAACAGTTTATTCTTTGTTGATATTTCTGATATGCAAATTTAGCTATAATGAACCTTCCTGTTCAAGTTTATTTGTGAGTGTCCCTCTGGGAGCTGAATGTTTCTATGCTCTAGAATTAATCAAAAATAAAGAGTAAAATAAAAAAAGTCTTACACAGTGAAGTTTTGATAGAAGCCCTATATAAATAATAAAGACTTTTAAATACAGAGTTGTCATAAAAATATGTTAATAAAATATATGAAATCCATTTTATACACAAATTTTGAAGAATAGTTCTACAAATTTAGAACAAAAAGGGAAAAACAGATGATATATTTAAATACAACTTTTAAACACAGAGAAAATGCTTTCACTTTTCTGAACTTTATTTAAAGTGTATGTGTATTACCCAAAGACAAAAGAAGATTAATGTAAAATCCCATAATCTACTGCTAACACTCCCTGACTCTATACAGATATAAATCTTCTATGGATCTGACAAGATTGTTCAATAGTTATCTGCTTTCAGTGCTCTTGAAGTGACCTGATTACAGCTGTCTATAATTCTAGATCCATAGGGATCACAATGAAGGAAGGGAAATCTCCCAAAGAGTTATTAGTGAGGGTTCTGAGTGATGGCACCAAACAATGAAGGCCATTTTCATTCACCTTCATGGTTTCCTAGAACATTAAGTAAGATCCTTTTACTGAAGGCACAAAACCCTTCAGACAATGGACATAAAGCAATAGAGTTGGTGCTCACCTAGAATCCTCCTCCATGAGTACATGTTCTCATAGTTTAGGAAGGAACTGTGCAAGATGCCAAGGGAGAAAAGCAATCACTCCTATCCAGCTATAAAATCTGTGAACCACACTCATTCCAAATCTGATAGCATTATCAATGGCTCAATAGCAACAACCTTGAAACAAACAGCTGTCTAAATGAACTTAAGGAATGCTCAATAAAAGGGAAGTCATTTGCATGAGTTAGGGTTTCCCATTGCTGTGCTAAAACACCATGACAAAAAGCAAAATGGGAAGGAAAAGGTTTGTTTCTTCTTACAACTCTAAGGTCACACTCCATCACTGCTGGAAATCAGGATACGAACTCAAACTGGATCAGAACCTTAAGGCAGAAACTCATGGATTTCTGAGTTTACGTTCTTTTTATTACTATTATTTTTTGTAAACAATCTTTTTATTTTCCCATTCATTCATCAGAGAAGGTGAAGCCCCCCATGGGGAGTCCACAAAGTCTGCCACATGACTTGAGGCAGGACCAAGGCCCTCCTCCTTGTAACTAGTCTGAGCAAGTATCCCTCCATAGGGAATAAGTTTTTAAAAGCCATTTCATGCTCTAGGGATAATTGTTGGTCCTGCTGCCAGTGGGCCCACAGGCTGCTCAAGCCACAGAACTGTCATCCACATTTAGAGGACCTAGTTCAGTCCTTTGCAGGTTCCCCAGCTGTCAGTCTGGAGTCAGTGATCTCCCACTAGCTTATGTCAGCTGTTTCTCTGGGTTTCTCCATCATGGTCTTGAACGCTTTTCTCAGATTATCGCTCCTCCCTCTCTACGATTTGACTCTCAGTTTGCTTTCTTATTAAACCCAGGACCACCTTCCCGGGAATGGTAACAGTCAGAAGGAGCTGAGCCCTTTCACATCAACCATTAAGCAAGAAAATAAAGCATAGGTTTGCCAGAGACCAGTCTGATGGGAATATTTTCCCTATTAAAGTTTCTTCTTCCAAAATGAGTTTAATTTGAGACACATGTAACAAAAACCCATCAGATCATCAGGCCTACAACTATAAAAGTTGCCAAGTATCCATCATTAGAAGTGAAATATACCCTAGAGGAAAAACCACTGCTGCTAGTTTCCTAAAATACAAAATCATTTCTAAATGTGTTCGAAGTATTTATCTTTATGCCCAATGATAAGGGTAGCTTTCACTGCTCATCAAAGAAGCATCTTTTTTTTTTTCAGCAAACAGGCTACCTGAGAGATCCACAACTGGAAAGTGACTGTAGGAAACCCAACCCAACTGGTACATGTACAATACACACCCTACAGCTAAGACTTAAGCAATACCCTTGAAGAGAGACAGAAAAATCATGAGAACCAGAGGGCCAGGATACCTTCTGCAAGACAGTATGTTCTGGACATGAATGGAAAGTTGTGTTCAAAGTTAATGATGTACCTACTAGCAACATTGGGCGAACATCATGCGTGTGTGCTACAATGAAAAGATTTTGAAATCTGAGTATGGACATGGTAGGAGTTGGAGGACAATGGAGTTGATATATCACAAATACTCTATGTGCAGTTCTATTTTTTTAGAAAAAGAACAAAAACAATGAGTAATAAACTGTTTAGTAAAGATATTGATTCCCGTTTATTTCCATTTTCTTCATATTTTTCATTACATATATTTCATAGTGTAAGGACTTTTTAAGTTATTCATCGAGATTCTCATGATGTTATCCTATGGATTGTTGCAAAAATTTTCTCTTAATTCATCCAGTCTTAGAAGAACCATTTTAGATATCTCTCAACAAACATCACTACATACATGTTCTTGAAAGCATTCACACACATATGCACAAAATGCAAATTCCTACTAGAGTAACTATGTGCTAAAATAGCCTTAATCATCTTCCAGTTTTCTAGGATAATGAAAATTCCACAGGTAAAAGTAGAATTTTCTATTTTTTCTTCTTTAATTTATTTCAAGTGCCTGGAAAAGAGGTTGAGAGATAATAGAAAATACACACACACACACACACACACACACACACACACACACCCCACACATATTTTAAATATTATAATATATATGCAAATGCATAATATATATATTTTGCATGCGTATATGGAAATACACTTATGCTCACATATATCCATTCTATTTATTCCAAATGTGTATGCATATAAATGCATACATATACATATGATATGCATACTTGTATACATTAATCATTTCAGGATAACTCTACAGTTCTGTAAAGATATAAAAATTTATTTGCAATGATTTCTTCTAATCATTTTATTTTTGCATGCTCTTTCTAAGGTTGTATATCATTTCCAGTCATTTTGTGTGTGTGTGTGTGCTGGCAAGTTTTATGACAACTTGAAACAAGCTAGAGTCATCGCAGAAGGGGAGTCTCAACAGAGAAAATATTTACATAAATTTGGGCTGTAGGCAGCATGTAGGGCATTTTCTTAATTTGTGATTAAATAGGGAGGTCAGAGCGCATTGTTTGTGGGGCCATCCCATGTGGATATTTTGGGGTTCTATGAAACAGACTGAGAAGGTCATGAGGGGTAAGCCAGTAAGCAGCCTTCCTCCATGACCTCCGCACCGGCTCCTGCCTCTGGTTCCTATCCTGCTTGAGTTCCTACCCTCAGTGTTTTTATGATAAAATGTTACATGGAACTATGAGTGAAATAAACCTTTTCCTCTTCACATTGTCATGGACATGGTGGTCATTCACAGCAATAGTAACCCTAACTAAGATATCCAACGTGTAGTTTTAATTAAAAATTACATATTAGGAAACTTCTTACTCAGCACTTCAACCATCACTGACATTTCTATTTGTTGATTAACCAATGCTGCACTTCTGTTTATAGCATCTGTTTCTACTTGCTCGTAGTGTTTCTGGTACTCCTATATTCAGTATAGAAATCTTTCTATCATCTTCCACTATCATCTCTATGCCTCTATCTCTCTGTCTCTTTCTGTTTCTCTCTGTGTGTCTGTGTCTTTCTCTCTCTGTATATCTCCCTCTCTCTCCCCCCTCTCGCATTTTCTCATTCTCTCTCCTCTAATTTCCATATGGCCAGATTCATAGGCTGGCTTCCAATTCCAAGCTGCATTCTCATTTGCTTTCTTGACAATCTGTTTATTATCACAAGGTCTCAGCTTTGACTTAATCTTGACATCAGTTGGCTTTTAGCTGGAAATCTGCAATTGAGATGGCGAATCTGTCATTCTTGTTGACCTTTTAACAGCCTAGTGACAGGAACTCATTTCCTTTTTCTAGACTGTAGTTAACCAGGGATTCGTGGGCCAGGTTAAATCAGAGATTTGGAAACACAAGCTAACAACCTGACAAATAGGATTAAAACATTCAGTGTGTGAAAACGTGCTTGTTATTCCAGCAGATGACAGAAGAATTTTAGGTTGGCTTTTATAAGCTGCTTTGCAAAACACAAGCCAAATTCAGCAGATAAAAAAAATCAGTTCTCCCTTAGACCTTCCTTATGAAAGAATTGTCTGTAAACTAGAACTGTTCAGTTTAGTATCGATTTTGCATTATAGAACAATCTTGATAAACTCCAAATAAATGACAATTATGGATTGAAAATAAAAATGTTTGCTAAGATATGATTCTTATGGATACAGTATTAAAATGTTTCTATAATATTGTAATTATGATGTTCTTTAACCTTTCAGACCACAAAACCCAGAGCATTTCAGAAAAACAGTCTATGCCTATTTAGATGGGCATATTATATAGAAATACAACTGAATTATAATCCAAATAATATCAAATATTTTTTTACTTAAAATGGGTCTTTTATATAAAAATTATTCTGAAGTCTTAACAGTATTAAAATATTTATTTTTAAGTTTATATGTCTTTGAATATTGAAAGAGTGCTTATTATATGATTTTTATTAAACATGCTGATTTCTACTTAATTCAATGACATTTATAGATTATGGATACACAAGCTCTCTTCTTGATCTTAATTTATGTTCTTTCCCTGCTATTTTCACTTTCAGATCTTCCCCAATAAACATCTGATTCATAATAATACTTTAATAATAATGCTAACTTATGCTTATAAAAATTGTTTTAATGGACCATTTGAAAAACCCTTCTGATATTCATATGAATCATTTAATAATACACATTAAGTAAATGGCAAATCATGATTTCATTTGTATTCACTACAACAACATAATTCATAAGGCATTATTTTAGCATTTGTGCTAATGCAGTTCTCCATTTCCATGGAAATTTATTTTTATTTTTTTTAATTGAGCCAACTTGACTCATTGTTCTAAAAGATTTAACTAGATACATACTAGCCCAGACTACTCAGTATATAATAAAGTTACAAATGCAAGAAGTCCACATTTTAAATTAATATTTCATTTGTCATTATTGAAAGACTAGTTAAATTCACGATTTTTTAAGACAAACAGAATTACTAATTTATGTTTTTAAGTGTTGTGAAAGTGCACAGACAATTATGTTGAACATTCAACCTGAATTTCATTTTATGACTACTACTTAGTATTCTAACATTCCAGATCACTGGTATTAGAACATACAGGACCCATGTTTCTTAAACATAGTTGATGACATATTGTCAATGTCTAACAGTGCTGCTCTTCTCTGCGCAAATAAAGGACATTGTTGTCAGCAGAGAGTCGTTCTGGAGTTTGGTTAGGGTTTCAATGAAAATAAAGCAAAGTTGACACTTGGTCTAGATCAATTGCCTTAGTCTTCACGACAAAGGGGAGATCTTCTTGCCAGTTGTTTGATGTGATGATGCTTCATCTGAATGTTGAAGACAATGGCTAGATGCCGGGAAAAGTAATTGATTTGAGAAATGGCTGAGGAATCAATTTGACCCAAAACAAATGCTAGAAAAGTCTAAAATAATTAGTCAAGAATGACCTGAATAACATGTTTTATTTTCTTGTTTCACTTTCCTTATATGATGGTTATTTCTTGTGCCACTTTCAAGATTTTTCATTATTTCCCAGGCACGTCTTTCAAGGCATGACCTTAAATAATAAACCTTACTTCTGGTTCACACATTTTCTTCTATAAATGTAAGTAATAGAACAGAAATTATTGACCCTGTAAAAATAAGCTTCAGTGACGCTCCAGAATTTAGAGACTATTTTAGATAAAAAAAAAACCCTTTCTCTGACTTAAAAATAAGATTTCAGGACAACCCATTATAATTTTTAAACTTCACACTAAATAAAATTTGTTAAAGCTTATTTAGAAACTTGCTGACTAAAGGGGAAAAAAGACATAACTTTCAACAAGAGCACTGAAATATAAATCTGGTTAAATGTTTTGTTATTTTTTTAAGTTAAAATGTGTGTGTGTGTGTGCAAGCTGTTTTACTTTTCTAAGTTACAAATTTAAAGACACTACTTGTATGTTCAGTATCCTATTAATAAAATATAAAAATAAAAAACCTTCAAATTATTGTCCATATTACACACACATTGACATTTTTGCTGCTTCCGTACTTATGGTTGAGATAGTGCTATTACTCTCCAAATAAGGTGTTGTTTCTTGCATGCAATTCATAACATATCCTATTTTGATAAGAATCCTTCAGTGCTGTCAATGACTATTTCTGACATTTTAAGAATTCAGTTTGGTCTATGCTCATCTTTGAGAAATAAAATGATTGCTTCTTCATTTTAGTTGTCTTTTAGTTCTACTTAACACATATAAAGCATTATATATGACACGTATGACAGATACAAGAACAAGATAAAGTAATAAATAATGACTATAAAAGTGATTAAATTACATTTCTATTATGAAGTATGCCTGATTAACTAACTTTGCCAATTATACAAGTCCTTTGTTTGTACGCTACTTTAGTTTTACATAGCTGAAATGTCCGAAAGGATGGACATACTAGCTTGCTTTTAAATTGCAGCTTTTAGAACTGAGATTGATGTAGGATATAGGGACATAAATTTGAAAGGGTCATGTCAGAGAGGAAGAATTCAGACATGATTGTTACTAAATCACAGTAAGACACTCTGAAGGTTGAAAGCAGAAAAAGAGTGATTACATATGGCGAAATCTTGTGGATAACAGCTACAGAGCTAAAATTCAGCTGTTTTCAGTTTGTTTCAATGAAGATATTTTCACATTCAATCTTCCAGAACCATCAGTCTGCTAAGAATATCAAGCCAAGAAAACATGAATGACCTGGGACCACAGAAGCCTTTGAAGAGTAAAGATTTGTGTTTAATAAGTAGGAGGAGACTGATTTGTAGCTGTCACATACTCATGATTGGGTTGCTAATTTTTTTTTGTAACTAATAAAGAAAACAAAAAGCGATAATGGTTCTTAAAAATGTTCTTTATAAATGACTGAAATTTTTCTTAAAATAATGCAGAAATCTTTAATAATTAAATAAATTAATTAATAAAAAAATAAAACGTAAATAAAATATAACTATAGTAAAACAACATCAGTATGCATTAATTAATTAGAAATTAAAACAAAATGTTTAACTATATTACAGTTTCATGTAAGTACAAATGCCCATTTGATTTTCCTCTCCCAAATTAAAATCTATTTTCTAACCTCATTATAAAAAAAAATAATATTAAATGATAATACAATAAAGCATAATTTTAACAGCTAAATATATAAAATATTGTCCTAAACAATATTTAAAGAAAGTTTTAAATGTTGGATTTTAGATGAAAAATATTTGTTTTAAAAAACTTATGTGACTATTAAAGGAATTTTGTATGTTGAACAGGATCTGTGCATATAAGGAAAAGTGAAAAATAAAACAAAATGTCTATTTACATTCTTTGGCTTTGCAAGTTTAAACATATAATAGATTCCCTTTCTACATGATTACTTTTTGGTTAATTTCTTTTTCAGGGCTTAAAAGAGAATTTATTTCCAATTATTAAATATACATTAGATCTTTTAGTTTAATTATCTTAAAATCTCTGTAAAAGTAAGAACTTTGAACTCTATTTTAATAGAATCATTTTTACTACCTTTTAAAATATTTTTATCAATTCTCGGAAAATGTTATACAATGAGTTTGCAACATATTCATCTTAATTTCCTCCCCTTAAATGCTTTTATATCTACCCCACCTTCCTGACAAATTGTTTTCCTTTCCTTTTTTAAGTAACCATTGACTGTATGCTGTACCCTCTGCATATCTCTGGATGTCAGGCCATCCAATTGCGCACAATAAACTTACAAGAAAACATACCCTTAAAAAACTGACTCTTTCTGTCCAAGCATTCATCCTCTCTTTCATGTCTCTTCAATGATGGTTATAAAATCATGAAGCGTTTCCTGTTCTATATTAGAATTATGAGCAGGTTCATTTTTTTTTTTCGGGTCTTCTAAAGGAAATGACAGTATTTGTAAGGTTATGAATTTAATAGTGCTGTCATATTCCAACACACTCTTTAGGTTCTGTATTTTCCAACTATTGGGTCTTATAATCCTTTGTTTTCTCTTTCCTTATGATCCATAAACTCTGGGGAGAAAGTATGATATAGATGCTTCATTCGTGAGTGAACCCACCAATACTCACTGTTTCTCTGTACTTTATTCTGTTTTGGGATTCTCTGCTAAGCACCATATACCTCACAAGGATATCTAAGGAGGTCTGAGAAAGTGTCTTAATAAAAAGGCAGAGGGATAAAAATTTAGAGGGCAGTCTGATATTGTGATTGCTAATCTTGGTTATCAGTTGGACTACATCTGGAATCAAAAGCCAAGTTGCTGAGCATGCCTGGGAGGGATTTTCTTGAATGACTCACTTGAGTTACGAAGTCCCACTGTATATGTGGGCCACACCTAATGGTAGTAGCCCTCTTGAAGGAGCACAGAAGAAGAAAGTGCTTACATTTCCCCTGTATTCCTTACTCTCACCAGTATGTTTGTCTACCCCACTGCAGGCATTCTCTACCTTTTACTCAAAAAGGTTTCTATTGGATTTTGTACTTTCATTTTGATGATGCACATTATTTGAGTAGTTTAACAAAAACCAACAGCAATATACATAGTATATAGTACAGAATATTATATATATATATATATATATATATATATATATATGCGTATATACACTCTAGAGAACCGTGATTAATCTTCACTCATATAGATATTATACCATTTAGAAAGAAAGGAAGTTTCACCTCTGGAGACAGGGATCTTCTTGATAGTTTGTTCTTGGTCCGATAAATACCAGGCAAATGTCTCCTCTTGTGAAGCAGGTGTGAGATCCTAGCAGAAAGAAGATGCATACTTCCATAGATTTCATGCTACAACTATGCTTGTGGGCATATCTTGCTACAGTGGTCATTGCTGAAATTCAGAAAGGTCACAGGAAGTGTCCAACACCTGTCAGCAATCTAAGGCATCAAGGTTAAACATAATCCCCAGTGTAAGGTAACTAAAAGAAAATGTTCACACACACACACACACACACACACACACACACACATCTTTTCAGACACACTTGGTGTTAGTTATGTTTTGCCTAACTCCCTCCTCTGCCATACCCTACATACCTCTCCTCATTCTAACATTCCTCTCTGTTAGTTTCCTGTATCACCTGTGTTCTTCCTTTATAGTTTTTCTTTTCCAAAACCTCGTCCCTACTTAGTTTCCTGGATGCTACAGATACTCCAAATGAAACTCAGAAATCTAAAGAGTCAATGCTAAGATGCACCTGATGGAGGGAAAAGATCCAATGTTCGTCCTTTCAGTCTGGGTTACCTCATTCAAGTCAATGCTTTCCAGCTCCATCCATTTACATGGAACTTTCATAGTACAATTTTTCTTTAGAACTGAATAAAATTTAGTTGCATATATGTGCCACATTTTCACTATCCATTTATCACTTGATTAACATAATCAAAAGTTTAGGTTTTATATGGTGTCTCAGAACTCTCTTATTTTGCTTGTATTACCTCTTAAAATTATTTGTGCCCATGATTGAGTGATCCAGACACACTCCCTTGTATTCTATTCCTACTTCTGTTTCCTTTGTGGTTCATTCGAGTACTGAAACTTTACACAGAGATGGATTATTAAGGCTTTGGTTTCTAATATAGTTTCAGGTTAACTTTTTCTTCTTGTATAGAATTATTATTTAAAACAATTTTAAATTTAAACATATTTTGATGTGTTTCCCCTCCCCCATGTTTATAAATCCTCATTCCTTCCCACCCAACTTTAAGTTATTTCTCAACCAAGGAAATGAAATAAAGCAATCCCACAAAAAACAAAGCACACACAGAAGAAACAACAAACTGTAACCAATAGTGCATGCTCACATACACACACACACACACACACACATACAAAGAAAAAAACAGTGGAGTCAATAATATATTGGCCCGTTACAGCTAAACATGAGGCATATGCTGGAGTGATTGATGCTTCATTCTATTGTAGAACATTTATTTTCTCTCTCCCAGCAGGTCTAAATAATGGTTCAGTTGGTAACCTTTACCATAGTGACATGATTTTCTTTCCTTCCTCTCCACCTTTATTCGTTTATTTATTTTTTAAAAATAATAAAATAAAATATATTAAGGTAAAACAAAAACTATCACAATGATGTTGAAGAAGACAAACCTTCAGAAAGAAAAGGGCCCAAGAGAAGTCACAAGTATCAGAGAACCCCTAATTTACATTCTCAGAATCCCATAGATACAGTAAACTGGTAGCCATAATGTATTCATAGAGGATCTGATGGAGACCCACGCAGTCCTTTAAGGGGCCTGAGTATCTGCACAGAACACACTCCGACACCAGTTTATCACTGCAAAGATTTGTTACACTAGAGGGACAAATGGGGTTTCGGGGTGCCCTGCTGACTGGAGCTGACAAACTAATCATCAGGTGTCTCTCAAAAGTGGATTTTTAATGGGGAATGGTTAGGGGCAGTATGTTAGAATGAGTTAGTAATTTCTGATTGGACATGCTAGCCAGTGTAGCCAAATAATGAAATTTGATTGCTGGACCTTGGTGGTGAGTCTCAGCAATAACTTAGTGACCAAATAAGGAACTAGACTATGGGGGCTAGCATTAGGAATGTAATCTAAGGGTTTAGGAAGGAAGAGGGAAGGGAGTACAGCAAAACCTGTTGGCACCGTGTTTACCATTCCTGGATCTGTGAAATAGCACTTCCTTTCCTATGCATGTCTCTTCAGTCTCTGTGAATTCATATAAATATTGTTCACAGTGATTTTGATGGCTTTGTAATACTGGTGTCCTCCACCCACTCTGGATCTTACACTCTTTCCTGCTCCACTTCTTCAGGGTTCTCTGAACCCTTTATGGGATAAATTTGGTGGAGACATTCCATTTAGGACTTAGTGTCCTGTGGTACATAGATTTATGTCAACTTGACACAAGCTAAAATCATCGGAGAAGAGGAATTCTCAAGTAAGAAAATGCCTGAGTAAGATCAGGCTCCAGGCGAGAGCTAGGATGTTTTCCTAATTCATAATTGGTCCTTGAGAGCCCAGCTCATTATTGGTAGAGTCATACCATCTGTGTCCCTCCATGGCCTCTGCATTAGCACCCACCTCCAGATTCTTTTCCTGTTTAAATTCCTTTATCTGTCTTTCTTCAGTGATGATCAGTGATATAAAAGTATAAGCCAGCTAGGCGGTGGTGTCGAATGCCATTAGTCCCATCACTTAAGAGGCAGAGGCTGGCATATCTCTTTGAGTTCAAGGAGAGCCTGGTCAACAAGAGCTAGTTCCAGGAAAGATAGAGCTGTTATACAAAGAAACCCTGACTCAGAAAAAAAAAATGTGTAAACCAAATAAACCCTTTCTTCCCTAGCTTGCTTATTAGTCATGGTGTTTCATCTCAGCAGTAGACACCCTAATTAAAGTCTTCTTCACTCTGCATAATGTCTGGCTGTGGGCTTTTATATTTGTTCTTTCTGCTACAGGAGAAAGTTTCTCTGATGGTAGCTGAACAAGACACTGTTCTTTAAGTATCAGCTTAAGTTTTCATCTTCAGTTCTCTCATTTTCATATCATGGATTAAATTTCTTAATCTCTTTATTTTGCTATCTTGGAATATATTCATATCTTTTCTAATTTTTAGAAAATATATTTAATCATTCTTTTGAACTCTTTGTCAGAAAATTCTTCCAAATCCTTCCATTAGATGCCATAATTATAGTCTTAATACTTGTGAATGACATATATTATCTTCATTTTTGGTCTTGTTTCTGTTTTGTGCTGAGACACCCACATATGGAGTTAGTTGCTTGAAAATTTACTTTTTTCTAGTTATTATTTTTATTTTAACTCTAGTTAGGTTTGTAAGAGGAGGCCACTTGTTGTTTTCCTGCTGCTCAGCCCTGAAATAATCACACAGAAACTATATTATTTAAATTACTGCTTGGCCCATTAGCTCTGGCTTCTTATTTACTAACCCTTACATCTTAATTTAATCCATCTCCATTAATCTGTGCATCACCATGAGGTCATGGCCTACCAGCAAATTTCAGCGCATCTGTCTCTGACAGTGACTCCATGGCTTCTCATTCTCGCTGCCTTTTTTCACTCAGCATTCAGTTAAGTTTTCCCTGCCTACCTAAGTTCTGCCTTATCAACAGGCCAAGGTAGTTTCTTTATTCTCCAATGGTGTGCACAGCATACAGAGGGGAATCCCACATCATGGGTTTGTTTTTCGTTTTCTAGTGATACCTGCAGTGTGCTCTGGAGAACTAAACTCTAAGGCTAAAGTATCATTTCCCTCTTTGGAATTATTATTTAGGTCTAGATAATGTATCTTTAATATTCCTCTGTGGGTCAGTTAATTCCCTGTGTAAACTAAGTCCCCTTGTCTATGTCTTAAGCTGTCTGAGTTATGGAACTCTCTAGAGAGCTGTGGGCCTAATTAAAAGATAAGTTCCATCACCCATTCTGGGTCCACAGCTAACACTGCAGCTAGTAGGGGATGGATGGCATCCACGCACCTCTGGACCAAGCCAGGATTTAAATCCTGCCCCCACTCTTCATCTGAAGCTTCCTCTGATGCCACTGCAAGACACAGAACTCTCCACACTCTGTCAGACCTGACTTATTAAGAGTGATTCCTCCCCCAGAGTCCAAAGGTACATTCTGAGATGCTAAAAGATGTGAAACATTTCCAAGCACCTGTGATTCTAGTGAAACCACCGGGGTCCACAATTTCCTATGCATGTCTGTAAGACATGGAATTTTCTGCATACCTCTGTCAACCAGAAATCAAAAGTTTTCCTCACTCTGGGTGTGCAGCTTCCTCTAGAGTAGTTGTGGTAACATGGAAGCAGCAGTAGGTAGTAGAAATATTTTATGCCCTGTTTTGTATAAGGATATCATCTTTTCTACTTTTATTTTTCAACTATTAGTTAGTTTGTTTTTTGTTAATTTAACCATTATATACGTGTCTGGTTGTGGGTGAATCCATTATTGGACAGACTCAATGCAATTATCTTCAGATGTTGTGAGTTACTGACTGCAATCACATTGTTTTTTCCAGATAATAGTAATGCCTATGTCTCTGTCTCCTGTGTAGTTTCTCCCCATTCTTCTGAAAAGTACCTGAACGTAGAGAAAAAGATGTTTATGTCTTCTTTAGGGCTGAGCACACATTTGTTATTCAGTCGTCATTATGTGTACAGGCCACTATATAAAAATAAGTATCTACAATTACAAATTGAAAAGAAAAGCTTCTTTGATTAAGACAGAGGAGGACATTTCTATAGAATAAATATTTGCAAGTTGGATTGAGGTTGTATCAATATAGATACACACTTTATTTACTTCACTTCCTAGTCCTTTGGGCCTCCCCACCATTTTATATCAGATTTACAGTACCCAGGTATGAATTCCATTAAATTAAATGACCCTTCCACCCTAGCAGATCAGAAGGCAGTTTGTTGCATTCGTGACATTAGTGAAACAATTTCATAAAGCAATAAGTCTAGAGGACTGGTCTTGTAGTTCATAGGGTTCACAGTGAGGGAAGACCATTAATGGCTTTTCTCCTCCAACAGCCTGTATTATGCCTTCTGGAACTATGAAAAACTAACAGAAAGATCCAGCTCAGTTTCTGCTTCATTTCTCCTTATCAGGTAACTAATGTGTGGGCATCTTCAGGATAAGATTTTTATCAAGCTGTTCTGGTGGCAGCCAAGAAATGGCAAGTGCCTGTACAATTTTGAGACACTCTGGGTAGGTTTCATATCACTGATATTCGGTCTTTAATAATTTAAATAATTATTTGCTAAGTATTAACTTTGAAGTTAAATTCATGTTTTATTCCTTATATAAGCAGTCTGATTAATTTGCATATTTTAATGGAAAATAAGATTTTAATATGTAAACTTCCAAAGTAACAAAATAAATTATATTAGATGAAAATACATCTATTCATGATTATTTTTTGTTGATCAATAGTAAAATGCTTCCGGGCAGATTAAACATTATAAATTAAAGTAACAAGTATTCATAAATTTTTTTTCAATCTACTTAAATTCTTTGAGAGAAATTGTAGGTACTAGGGAATGGTTGATATTTGAAAATAGACACTGACAGTTTTTTCTTATCTACAAAGATTGTATTGGGAGAAAAGATATATGTTATCCTTAACTTTGTTTTTATTTTTGTTTTGTTTTGCTTTTACTCTGTATTTTAACTATTATAATTGACTACAAGTATGAATATATTTAGTATTCAAAGTTTAAAGAAAGGAACTGTTAAAATAACATATCGATAACATTTTGATTACTCTGATAAAACACCATGGGCAAGGCAACTTCTCAAAGAAATAATCTCTTCCCAAACAGTCTACCACCTGGGAACCAAGTATTCAAATATGACATCATGGGGTTTTTTCAGTCAAATCACCACATTCTACTACTTGTTTCTCATAGGTTTATGGCAATATCATAACGAAAAACACATTTAGTACCGTTTTAACAGTCTTCCTCAGTATAAAACTTTTAAAGCCCAAAATACTTTCTAAGACTCAAGGGAAATTTTTTATTTGAAGACTTCTGTAAATCGAAAAAGAACATTGTGTACTTCAACACACAATGACACAGAATATGCATTAGTCTCCAAGAAGGAGGATGAGAGACCTAATGAAAAAAATAATTGGCCAAAGAAATACCAAAACCTAGCAGATCAAAGTCCAATTCCTGTTTTTCCACAGTTGATGCCTAAGGATTTATATGGCTCTGCTCTTCCAGTTTCTATTCCTCTTTCTTTGGTACCGTTGCTCCCTTTCTCCAGCTCTTCTTGACAGATGCACCATTGCTCTAGAATCTCTGACATCTTTCAGTCTCCAAACACTTTTCAGTCTTCATATATACAGCTTCTCATAACGGCCTCTCAAGGTCTTCTTTCAGGAACAGATACCCCTGCCAATGCCTGACCTTCCTCTGCTTTCCTTTACCAAAGAGGAAGAGACCTTACCTTTTTACTGATGTGTCTGTCCTGCCTGACTCTAAAGCCAGATGATAATGGTACATTCTGGAAACAGGTTTAAAAACTGCCCTCCTTGAATCTCATTGTCTTAATGTAGATTTGATGGCAATGGGAGGGGTGTTGAACATTATTTTTCATTTTTAATATTTTATATTTATTTTTCTCAAAAATATTGCATACCTACTGCCATTTCTCCTCTAACCCCTCCAGTGCCTCCCTTATATTCCTTTTACCCCAGATCCACAGCTCCTGCATTTCCTGCAAAAAAATAGCAGGCCTCATAGGGGATATCATCAAAACATGGCATAGAAAGTTACAATGAGACTAGCCACTAACCCTCATATCAAGGATAAATAAGGGAACTCAGTAGGTGAAAGAGTCAAAGACAGCTGCCTCTCCCATGGTTATGAGTCCCACAAGAGTAAATACTGTGTTTGTCTTTCTGGCCAGTGATACCTCACTCAGGTTGGGTTTTTCCAGTTCCATCCATTTGCCTGGAAATTTCATGATGCCATTTATTTTTACTCTGAGTAGTACTCCATTGTGTAAATGCACCACATTATCTTTATCCATTTTTCAGTTGAGGGGCATCTAGGTTGTTTCCAGGTTTTGGCTATTAAGAATAATGCTGCTTCAAACACAGTTGAGCAAATGTCGTCCATGTGGAATGGTTGAGCATCCTTTGGGTATATGTCCAAAGGTTGTATTTCTGGGTCTTGAGGTAGATTAATTCCCAATATTCTGGGAAAACACCATATTGATTTGCAGAGTGGCTGTACAGGTTTGAATTTCCAACAGCAATGGAGGAGTGTTCCCTTACTCTGCATCCTCTCCACCATAAGCTATCACCAGTGTTTTTGATCTTAGCAATTCTGACTGTTGTAAGATAGTATTTATGAGTCATTTTGATACACATTTCCCTGCTGGTTAAGGATGTTGAACAATTCTTTAAGTGTCTTTTCATCATTTGAGATTCTTCTGTTGAGAATTCCTTATTTAGATATGTACACCTTTTACAAATTGAATTATTTGGTATTTTTATGTCTAGTTTCTTGAGTTCTTTATACATTTGGAGATCAGTCCTCTGTCAGATGTGGGAGTGCAGAAGGGAAGAGGGCAGGGCGGGAAGAAGTGGGAGGAGGAAAAGGACATGAGAGAAAAACTTCTTCAAGATGGGAGAACTATAGAGAGGAAGAGCAAGGAAAGAGATATCTTGATTGTGGGAGCCATTATGGGACTAGTGTGAAACCTGGCACCAGGGAAACTCCCAGCAATCCACAAGGAAGATCCCAGTTGAGACCCCATCGTGGATGCCTGAACTGGGATTCCCCTGTAATCAGATTGATGACTACATTATAGAACCTTCATTCAAAAACTGATGGAAGTAGAGTCAGTGATCCACAGCTAAGTCCTGGATTGAGATTCTGGAGACCAGTAGAAGAGAGGGAGGAGGAATAATAAGAGCAAAGAGTTCAGGACCTGGTTGTAGTACCTACAGAAACTACTGACCTGAGCTAGTCAGAGTTCTGGACTGAAAGGGCGGGTGAATCTGCATAAGACCAACCAAAGCCCTCTGAATGTGGGTGACAGTTATGTGGCTTGGACAGTCTGTGGGACCACTGCACTGGGAGCAGCTTTGGTCACTAGTGCTTGAACTCCTTTTGGGAGCCCATTCTCTTCGGAGCGATACCTTGTTAAGTCTAAATAAAGGGGGAAGGACCTTGGTTATGCTTCAATGTGAGGTGTCAGACTTTGTTGACTCCTCAAGGGAAGCCTTTCCCTCTCTGAGGAGTAGATCTGGTATGTGTAAGGGAAGGTGGATCAGGGAGAAGAGAGGGAGTGAGAAATGGGATATGTATGTAAAAGGAGAAAAGATCGTTTAAAAAAATAGTTAATTAAAATATCAATTAGAAATTCAAACTAATAAAAAAGAGTCCTACAAGAACAACAAGCTATACAACCATAATGTAAATACAAATGAACTCGTGTTGACAGATGCTGGCTTCATGATTGTCTCTTCAGTGTGACAAATCCTAGGATCCTGCTTATTGATTTTGTGGGCCATCTTCTCACGGTGATTTCTATACCTCTGGTTTCTATAATCCTTCCTCTCCTTCTTCTGTGGGGTTTCCTGACCTCTTCCTAATGCTTGTCTATGGGTCTCTTTATTTGATCTCATCCGTGGCTGGATCTAGCCTCTCTGTTGCTGCCTTTTAAGAGCAAAAAAATTCCTTAGTTTTTTTTTTTTTTTTTTTTTTCACAAGTTACCTCTTTAGGGCACTTCTCCCTTTACCCCATTATATAACAGGTATCATTTTGATCTTTTCATCTCTTGCAGCAAAAACAATGACTCCAACATTAATATTTTGAGTTCTTTCTCTTTAAACTGTATGTTTTGTATTATTTTGGGTCACTCTTCCAGTTTATCATTGTAGGCCTCTTTAAGAGTGATTATTAATAATTACTATATATATAGAATCACTGCTGGATTATTTTAAAATTTCCTCTCACAAAAAATTGACTACATTGGTATTCAATTTTGCCTCATAAAATTCTTAAGACAAGGGCAGAAAGTATTAACAATCTTTGACAAAATAACACAAAATTAGTCTGTGAACCAGTTGCTAATATTGTTCACATCTTAAACATCTTGAGCTGGGGCCTCCATGCTTTTAGAAGTATTGTATGCCAAGTTCTTAGTAAGGTGGCCCATTAAGTTCTACTTACCATATTCAATCATTTTTCTAGTTCAAAGTTTAAAGTCTCCCACATTTCACACACACACACACACACACACACACACACACACACACCAGAAATGTCAGACCTGTCCCAACAGTAGCCCTCTCCCTATACCAACATCTAGACCTACCACTTATACTACAGTGATAAAACACAAAGGAATTTACAACTTAAAGCATTTAATTGGCCTGAGAGTTTTATATGTCCATGATGACAGAGCAAATATATGACTACATTATCTCAGGGATATACCTCTCCAGTAAGGCCATACATCTTTATCCTTCTTTTTTTTCTTAACCTGTACATCCATGTTTATTGTTGCTCTAGTCACAGCAGAAAACTATTTTTATTTATTTATTTATTAAAGATTTCTGCCTCCTCCCCACCCCCACCTCCCATTTCCCTTCCCCTCCCCCAATCAAGTCCCCCTCCCTCATCAGCCCTAAGAGCAATCAGGGTTCCCTGCCCTGTGGGAAGTCCAAGGACCACCCACCTCCATTCCGGTCTAGTAAGGTGAGCATCCAAACTACCTAGGCTCCCACAAAGCCAGTATGTGCAGTAGGATCAAAAACCCATTGCCATTGTTCTTGAGTTCTCAGTAGCCCTCATTGTCCGCTATGTTCAGCGAGTCCGGTTTTATCCCATGCTTTTTCAGAACCAGGCCAGCTGGCCTTGGTGAGTTCCCGATAGAACAACCCTATTGTCTCAGTGTGTGGGTGCACCCCTCGCGTCCTGAGTTTCTTGCTCGTGCTCTCTCTCCTTCTGCTCCTGATTTGGACCTTGAGATTTCAGTCCGGTGCTCGAATGTGGGTCTCTGTCTCTGTCTTCTTTCATCACCTAACGAAGTTTAATATCCAGGAGGATGCCTATATGTTTTTCTTTGGGTTCACCTTCTTATTTAGCTTCTCTAGGATCACGAATTCTAGGCTCAATGTCCTTTATTTATGGCTAGAAACCAAATATGAGTGAGTACATCCCATGTTCCTCTTTTTGGGTCTGGCTTACCTCAGTCAGGATAGTGTTTTCTATTTCCGTCCATTTGGAGCCAGGAAACGAAGCAAGGGCATCTTGTAAGTGGGGCCCCTGTCCAGCAGGTACTACTTATCTTTATCCTTCTTAAACAGTTCCACAAGTTGGGGTCCAAATATTAATTTATATGTGCTTATAGGGTAAATCTCATTCCAAACACCATCCACAGTATTAGTCACACAAGGGGAGGGTATCAGATTATTTGATGTGATGTTGCCTGATGATTAGTGTGTCATTAATTTAAATTGTGGAACAGAGATTTTTAAGTATTAAGTGTTTAAAAGAAAGACTTTATGGAATTTGTATGAATAGCATTACAAAGTTGCTTCAAATTAGCCATTAATTACCGCACTCTCTCTCTCTCAGTTCTTACCCCAGACATATACATACATACATGATGAAATATTATTCAGCAATTAATTGTAATGAAGCTTCATTTAAAATAAACAATGAGAGAATTAGTGTCAGATAATGCAAAAAGTGACAAAACAATTCTTCAAAAAGCTCTTTATCAAATTAAAAGGCGGTAAAAACATATAAACATACATTGATATGTTCATTATTATTAATCTATATTAATATTACTATTCATTTTTGCGTATTCACATATGATATACACAAGATAACTCATATTTGTTATACATATTTTGTACATATTAAAGATATATTCATAATTATTTTTCTGTAAGAGAAACAAATCAAATGCAGTAATAAATTAGTATCCTAGTGTCTTTATATGTTTTTAATTTTCCATTCATATTTATGTAGAAATTCAAGTAACCCTTGATCTGTAATTAAATTGCATGACTACATTTATTTTTAAAAACTTTGATTCTTAAATATTAAACATATTATAGGAAATTGTTTATCTTATAATGTTAATATGGCTTGAAATTCTAGATCACAAAATTATTTCTAAATATAAATTGTTATGTCTTTATTTATTCAATATTGAGTATCACTTATTTGCTTCACAGGACATGGCACTTTAAGTATTGATATTTTGTTTTGATATGTGTATTTTAAATGAATACTTGATTATGGAGTACACATATTTGTTTATTTAAACTTAATATATAACCATGTATATTCAAATCTTATAATAATAATGTTTGGTTTCATTATGAATTCAAATTGATTTGGTGCAATTATATTTTAACAACTTATAAATTGAGTGGTTTGCGTATCATCCTAAAAACTTTGTACTACTAAGAAGAATGGAGAACCATGGTAGCTTACGGAATGTATTTAACCTAAAATCTAACGTGCTTCTATTAGGGTCCAAGATTATATAAACTTAATAAATGAGGACTGATTAACACACATAATCAAATAAATGTGGAGGAAAACTGGGTACTCTCTTGCCATTAAATTCTAATATTGCTTGCTGAGTAATTCCTAATTATTTGTCTTTCATAAGTAATCAGGATTTCATGCCTTCAAGGTTTAAGATTCTAAAAGATTTTAAAAATAGTCACTTATGCTTTGCTATTGTTTCCTATATACAAATAGACTTTCACATAGCTCTCCTTTGTCAGTCACATAATATTACTCACTTTCATACTTTAGAATAGAAATCATAGCAATAAGAATACAGGTAGGCAGAAAGATTGAGAGATATAAAGGGTTTTATTCTGTTAGACATTAAAACATCACATATTATACTTTTATGTAAAAAATAGAGCAAGGACGTGACTTTCACTTGTATTGTAAGCACAAAATGAAGATGCTGTGAAGAGAAGACCAATATGTAGTGTACTGTTCAATTCCACTTGAAAACTTATAAATACAAATTCCATTTCAGTCAAATGTGTTAAAGTAATTTTTCAGAGTAGAACTCCTGTTAGTCAGCACATATTTGATTGGTTTTGATTCACCTTTTCAATGAAAACCTACACTTTGTTTTCAGAATCTTCTCTTATGGGATGAGCAGAGTAATCCAGCCTCCAAGAAGCTAAAGTGGAAAGCAAATTTAATGTCAGCATACTGAGAATTCAAAGCAAGAATGGTGACATATAAACAGAGCAGCTGGTCGTCATTTACTACATAGAAACATTATCCAAGAGCCTCTAAAGGTTTCCTGTAGAGAAACAGTAAAATGCATTTCAGGTGCATAAATCACCATTTTTTAAAGAAAAGTACAGGATGCCATTCTGAAAGGTTGAAAACTGAATTTACTCTACACTTCAGTAAAAAGTACAAACAGGAGAATAGCAAGGGGTTGTGATAAAACAAACAAAAAAAATGTTGGATTTGAATTAACAGCATTGATAATCTGCCAATTTTCACAAACTTTGAAAAAGAATTAGGACATTTCATGATTTCCTTTTTCTTGACAATAGAATCTTCTCTCCTACACTACATCTCAATCAATTTTTCTTTCCTCCACTCCTCCTAGGTCTCATCAACACCATCCCTTTCTCCAGAATCCCTTCTTGCTACATCTCCCATCAGAAAAGTGAAGGCCTCCCAGAGAGTAGAATGTCAAGCTCACTGCTATGGTATAGATTTTAGAAAATTTGAGTCATAAATTTTTGAAGCACAAAACCAAAAATGCAATTATTGAAAAGTTGACAATCTTCCAAATCATGTAGAAAGTATTAATTCTCTGGTTATAAGCACAGATGACTGAGTTACTTGTGGGATATATGTTTAAAATTTTCAAGGTGTTATGCATTTGTTGATTAAAAGATGCGTTGCTGTTTTACCTCGCCTGCCTAAGGTACCTGACTGGTCTAAAAAAACCTGAATGGCCGATATCAAGGAAAGACTTATAGGTGGGACTTCCAGACAGGGAAAGAAAGTAGGAGGAGGAATTTAGGCTCAGGAGAAAAGAGAAGAAAAAAAGAAAAGAAAACAACAGAGAAATGACATGGGCCAGAGAGACAGACATGGAGGAAACAGGAAAGTAGGACATATAGAATGAAATAAATGGAAAAAAAGGCCCAAAACAAAACATAGATGAATATAAACAGGCAAGTTAAGTTAAAAAGAGGTAGTGGAATAAGCCTAAACTAACGCAAAGTATTCATAACTAATAATAAGTCTCTATATCTTTCTATGGGAGCAGGTTGGTGACCGAAAGAAAATTTCCAACTCCAAAAATTTATACTGTTTTCTTTGATCTAAATTTTCGTTATACATATTTATTAAATAATTGTACTTTCTTAATTTGTTTCATAACAGTTAAAATTTGAACATTGACAGCATAAGAGTATTATGGATTATAAAGTAATTTTCATAGGAATACATTGATTTTTCACTTACTACTGATCATGAAAAAATATATTTTTAACTTTGATGTTGAGTTGGTTTTTCTTTTAATTAGAGAATAGTGGATGACTTCCGTGGAAAGAAATTGCTTTTTAAAAATTCCACAACTGCTAAATGCATATATGACCAAATCAAAATTAATGTCAACTATGAATTTCTAGCAATTAACTATTAAACACCAGATGGCTAGTTGCTCAGCAGAGGAAAATCATTGGCAAAATATGTAATAACAGTGTATACATATACATGGCAAAGAGGCTGAGTAAGCTAATGCCTTTCTTTGAAAGATATCATTTGGTACTGTAGTTTTGTTTATACTTATTCCATTTATTAGTTTATTTAGTTTTTTGAACAATATTGAGGTTTGTCTCCTAATCAGTTTGTGATATGCATCATGCTTAAAACTCAATTGAATTCATACATTTGAATATATTAATAATCATTTGTAAATTTAAAAAAATATTTGCTTTGTCTATGATAGTTTTTGCTAATTGGCCTTCCTTTGATTTCTCAATTTATATTAACACCATGTATTTTTCTCAAATACTTAAATCTGATTTGTTATGGGTTTATGATAATGGAATTTAACCTGAATATGAGAGTATTCATATGCTTATACTTTTTAAACTGAATTTCTAAGAACAAAATGCCAAACCATTTATGAATAATAAGTTTATTTTTGCTGAATCCCTGTCCTGGACTGTAATTTCACTACCCCAAGAAGGTTTATTTGAAGGTAACAGAAGACTTAGGTCTATTCATCTATTTTTCTGCAACTAATGAAAAGGTAATCATAAAAAATCAGACATATGAGAATATCTAAATATATGCATATATTCATTCACGTATTTATTATAAGAAATTATTTGAATAATTTCAGATAAAAATAGTGTTACAATCTGTTATATAAAAATAAAAGTTAGTATTTAATGGTAAAATTCTATCCCATTCTAAATACCTAGAACTTGGAGAATCCGATTTGGGGGCAAGAGTCCATTGGGGACCAGGAATGATTAGGGCAGGACTGGAGGCAAATGTTCCAACTTCAGAATAGGACATAGTTCTCATCTTTTCTATGGGAACTTTACATTTTGGGGGTATCTGCTGTGTTAGAGAGAAATAACTTAATTCCATCAATACAAATGATAACATTTTCCTAAACAAGACTCAGAGACTCATCCAGAAATAATTTGTAGTACCTACTTCATCAGTCATAAGCAAGTTACATGGAAACAAGTATGTATGCATCCCATAGTCATGTCTGTTTTGGTAACCACAGTTTAAAAGCTAAAATCTAAAATTATGACTCATAATATATATTTAATTCATATGTGGCAAAGAATTGAATATAAATATATTCTTACAGAATATGATGGTGGGTACTTCAGTAGACAGATTGGTTCTTTTAATGCAACTACTATGTCTATTCTATTTTCAGTGAAGTTTGGACTCTATTAGAATAATTCAGACTACAAGAAGATAATAATTCATATATGCACATTAATACAAAGTATATGATTATAGATTCTTTTATAATAATTTGTAGGCTGTGATTTCTTTTCCTGACTGCCTGTTCCAAAATAACCAGCAGCCGCTTTCCAAATAACTGACTCAGAGACTTGATATAAATTTTAAATGCTTAGCCAATATCTCAGGCTTCTTACTAACTAGCTATTAAAATTTAACCATATCTATTAATCTATGTGCTGCCCTGAGAATTGTGGCTTTTACTTCTACCCCATTTTGTGTGCCCAACTCATTCTGCATCTGGCTGACAACTCTTTTGACTCCCGTTTTTCTCAATTTTGATTTCTCACCTCATTTTATATTTTTCAGTTATTGGTCAGTCAATTTATTTATTAAATCAACCACTGTGACATATTTTCACATATTGTACAGAAGGATTATTCCACAGCACTAATTACTTATATTAGAGTTTCTATTCTGTGATAAAACACCATCGCCAAAAGCAATTTGGGGAAAAATGGATGCATTTCATCATACACTTTCAGGTAACAGTCCATCACTGAGGAAACTTGGAACAGGGACACAAGGAAGGAACCTGAAGGCAAGAATTTAAGCAGAAGGCATGGAGAAATCGTGTTTGCTGGCTTGCACATTGTGATTTTCTCAGTTCACTATATTTTAGCATCCCGGACCATTAACCCATCATTTGCAGTACCTACACTGGAATTTGCCCTCAGTCATAATTATTAATATAAAAAATGTCCCAAAGGCTTTCACAAGTCAATCCAGTGGTGGCAATTTCTCTACTGAGGTTCCTCTTCCAAATTTACACTAGTTTATGTCAAGTTGACATAAAACTTAATAATACACTCAGACAACTATCTATGTGGTTTGCAAACCAAAAGAAGTATAGAGACATCAACCAGAAATAGATATTACTTTCAGTACATAACTTCAATTTACTTTTGCAATACTACTAACGCTTTGCAAAATAGGCATTACAAAATAATTTAACTAATATACACATATTCAATGCAGATATGAATTCTCACTCACAAAACAAAACACAACACTTTGAACTTCAGAATCACTTTCCAAAAAACTCAGGCTATTTCCTATTTTATTTAGCATTTCAAATTTTTGCATCAGGTTTAGAAGTACATTTATTAACATTAATTATAACCTATTTTAGTAGTCAATTGAATTATTAATATTCATACCACAGTCTATTCTTATTATAATATTCCTCATTCAAATCAGAATATTCAAATCTTTGGTAATACTCAGTGTTAACATCCCTTTAACAAGTCACTTGAGGAACAAAGTTCTTTAGTGCATGAGCATGCATTCTGAAATTGTGATTTTAGTGCTTTTGAGATATAATAAGAGTTCTGATCTAGGTGATCAAAAGTAGTATAATATCAAGAATTCACTTTTTTCTCAAGAAATCTACTTGCACAGAATATAATTGCTTTGTTAAATACATACCCAAGTAAACTATCATCTACAAATAACAGATATATTGTTTATAAAAACTGTTACCAATAATATATTCCTTGATTAGAAACTGGGGAAAATCTTTAACTTACACTTTATGATGAAAATTTGCCTTAAGAGTATTGTGAATACTTATGTAAATGCTTAATGGGGAAACTCAAATGAATCTCAAGAGTTGTCTTAAAATTGCTACTTTATTTTTCTCATAGATTGTAAACCTTATGATACTGTCATTTTTTAAAACATGAGAAAGCAATGCAAATGACACATGATCTTTTTAAAAATGAGCTATTAATGTTCAAGCAAATACTTTAGTGGTTTTCATTAATGTCAAACGGGATCAACCATTTAAAGTAAATTCATTAGTTATTATGACCCAATTTGTCTTATCCAGCAATATGTTATATTTTCCCAATTACTTTCCATAGTAGCAAATTTGGACCCATAGACTATTAAATGCTGCATTTATAGCTTATGTTCCTAGTGTATATCAAGTGGAGATTTAAACAAGGAAATTATCTAATATAGTCTTCTGAATTATGCTTCTTAACAGTACAGTATATATTGTTACTCTTTAAATAATCATAGTGTTTCTCATCACAACCATCAAACCATCAGTCTTCCTGCATGAACTCTAGTTTTATATTCCTTGACCATGTTGTACATTTCCACTTTAGTGTGTTATTTTTGTCTTAAAATATGTGGTTTGCAGTTCCACTTCTGTGGCAGTTCGGATTAGAAATATCACCCATAGGACCCAACATTTAACCATTTTTTCCTAGTTGTTGGTGTTATTTGGAGATTTTATGGGGAAGTGCAGCATTGCTGGAAGAAGTGTATCAATGAGAGGGGATTTTGAGAGACTAAGCCCCACTCTACTTCAGTTTGCCCTCCGTTTCATGCTTGATGTTGAAGACATAATCGCTCAGCCTCCTGTTCTTACAATTATTCTTGCTGTTTGGTGCCATCTTTTTACCACAGCATGATGGGTTCTCATCCCTATGAAACCATATTCCAAGATAACCTTTCCCTTTCTTAAATAGTTTTTGTTGTATGATGCATCATGTCACAGAGAAGAAGCCAAAATTCTTTCGGTTTTTAGTATTCCCTTTTCCAAATAAATGAGGACAAAATGTGTTAACACAACCTGTCCTATAATCTGCTTTAAAGAACTTTTATGAGTCAAGAGCTAGATAGAATTATCATACCCAATAAAAAATACTCCTTAAAGTTTAATCTCAATATAGTCACAATGTTACCAATAGCTATGGTAACACTACCTTATTAGTTTAAAACCTAGGTTGAAGAGGAACCAGCTTCAATTCTCCATACCCATATGGTAACTCATAGTAATCTATAACCCTTGTTATAGGGGATCTGGTGACTGTTCACACCAGGTGTGCACATCATACACATACATGCACACAGACATAATGCCCAAGCAAAACATAATAAAAATGAACCTGCACTTTGCAGTCTTCGTCTCCCTGATAAAAAGGCATTACCAATCAGTTTCTGCATCATCTTAGTTAGTAGAGTTTCTATTGCTGTGAAGAGATAGCATGATAGCTCTTACAAAGGAAAATATTTAATTGGCATAGTTGGCTTACAGTTAAAAGGTTTAGTTCATTATCTTCATGGTGGAGAGCAGGGGAGCATGCAGGCATACAGGGTGGTGGAAAAGGAGCTGAGGGTTCTTAATCCAGATCCTGCACTCAACAGGAAGTACTCTGAGACATTGGTTATGGCTTGAATATATATGAGACCTCAAAGCCTGCTTCCACAGTGACACACTTCCTCCAACAGGGCCATACCTACTCCAACAAAGCCACATCTCCCAATAGTGCCACTTCCTTTGCAGCCAGTTTCATTCAAATTTGCGGCAAGCACTATTCCTCCAACTATTATCTCTGAAGTATATGGTATATTCGGGGAAAATCATACTTTAAAACTCTAGAAAACAACCAAGAGTAGTGGCAATAGCCTATAATATTCCGTGTTTCTTGAACTCCATGGATTTATAATTAAAATAGGATCCCCAAATCAGGCACAGAAGATTTTGTCAGAAAAAAATTCTGGCTCTTGGGTAGAATATTATCTCTCCATTTGGCAACTATTCCAGGAGAGATCATTGGAGGATATGTGGCCTCAATTTCAGTAGAAACCACAGAATTGAAAGTATCTTAGGAAAAAGGTAGGGGATTGACACTCTGTAGTAGGCGAATCAGAGTACTTAAAGAGAGACCAGAATTCCATTGATGATAATGTATGTAGCATTCTTCTGTCTGTGTTCCCCCAAATCATGGGATGCAAATAATAAGACAAACAAATCATTCATTTCTAAGTTAATTCTGGTCTATGTATTATCACATCAATAGAAAACTAACCAGGGCAGTGTATATGCATATATTAACATTTGTTTCCATTCTAATAATTTTTGTAAGTATAAAATAATATATTTCTTCATGTTGCTTTCATATCCTTAGTGTTGCTATCTCTGTTTAAAACTGACAGTTTTCTCAATTTATCTTCATAATACCCATGTCCTCCTACAGCCCTCCGTAGAGGTTTTCCTCACTCTTCCATAATACATTTGTACTTTTCTGATTCATGTTAGTCTAGGTTGTACACTCATACCTAAAACTTTGAGGCTAGAGTCCACAAGTAAAGGAGAACATGCAGTGTTTATCTTCTGTGTCTGAGTTACAGTACTCAGTATAACATATTCTAGTTCTATTTACTTGCAAATTTCATTTCATTGTTAATACCTGAATCTAATTAAATTATACATATGTACAACATGCTCATTATCCATTCATTAGTTAAATAAAAATTAAGCCATTTCTACTCCTTAGCTCTTATGAAGAGAACAGCAATGAACATGACTGAGCAAGTATGTGTGGTGGAAGGTGACAAGTCCTTTGGGTTTATGCTAAGGAGTGGTACACATGTGGAAAATGATACCACTACTTTTAGTGCTTAGAAGACTTACTCCTTATTTCCACAGTGGCTGAAACAATTTTTAATACACCAGCAGTTAAAGGGGATTCCCTTCCCTGAATCCTCCTTGACTTTAGTAATCAGTTACTTTCTACTTGTTTGCCATTATGACTGGCATAACACAAAGTCTCTATGTAGTATTAATTTTCATTTTACTAATTGCTAAAGATGCTGAATATTTAAGAATATTTTTGACTATTTTTATTTCTTATTTTTGAGAACACTCTGCCAGATCCATAGATAATTTGTTAACTTGATAATTTTTCTAGAATCTTTGTTTATGAGTTATTTTCATTTTCTGAGAAGTAATCTGCCATTTGACATATAGCTGGCAAAGATTTTCTTCAACTCTGTCGATTTTTTTCTCCTTTCAATTTATTATTTCCTTTACTGAAGAGAACCATTTTAGTTTTATGAGATTCCATTTGTAAACAGCTGACCTCAATTCCTGGCTAACTGGGTTCTTGTTCAGAAAGTCCATTCCTAAACAAATATCATTTAATCTTCTGCTTATATGTTCTTTTAGCAATTTCAGTTTCACACTGAGGTCTTTAATCACTCGAGGTTGCTTCTTAACTATGGTTATGCAACACTGTGTAATTAGACATAAGACCTATTCACTAGAGTAGAACTTGTCCTGTTAGTCTAATCAAATATGCTGTGGTGAAGTCATGGACCCAGGAGGCAAGCTTATTACTTCAATTATCTGTATAATTTCTTACAGATATATAGGTTTAATAGTCACTATATCCACAGATAAGGAAAGCCCTCTTCAATTACCAAAGAAGCTTCTTTTTGTAGCAGAAGAAGACGATTACATTAAAGAAACAAACAACTGGCAAAAACACAGAGCTTAAGTGCCACCGTACTCCAGTGGTACATCATGCAACTCCTATACCTATGGCTCAGTAAGCTGTGTTCAAACATGTATGTGGGTCATTGTAAAAGCAATAGGACAACGATATTCATGGTGAAATATTATCTTGTACAAGTGTTAAAAAAAAGGGAAATGCAAATTAAAACAACTTTGAGATACCATCTTACACCTGTCAGAATGGCTAAAATCAAGAACACCAATGATAGCCTTTGCTGGAGAGGTTGTGGAGAACGAGGCACACTCATTCATTGCTGGTGGGAATGCAAACTTGTGCAACCACTTTGGAAATCAGTGTGGCGATTTCTCAGGAAATTTGGGATCAACCTACCCCAAGATCCAGTAATACCACTATTGGGAATATACCCAAGAGATGCCACATCAAATGACAAAAGTATCTGTTCAACTATGTTCATAGCAGCATTGTTTGTAATAGCCAAAACCTGGAAACAACCTAGATGCCCTTCAATGGAGGAATGGATAAAGAAAGTGTGGAATATATACATATTAGAGTACTACTCAGCAGTAAAAAACAATGACTTCTCGAATTTTGCGTGCAAATGGATGGAAATAGAAAACACTATCCTGAGTGAGGTATCCCAGACCCAAAAAGAGGAACATGGGATGTACTCACTCATAATCGGTTTCTAGCCATAAATAAAAGACATTAAGCATATAATGTGTGATCCTATAGAAGTTAAATAAGAAAGTGAACCCAAAGAAAATCATATAGTCATCCGCATGGAGAGGGGGAAGTAGACAAGATTGCAGGGCAAAAACTGGGAACTTGCGGGTGAGGTGGCATGGGGCAAAGGGGAAATGGGATGAGAAATATGAGAAGGGGAGGATGGGAGGAGCTCGGGGGATTGGGATGGTTGGGATATAGGAAGGATGGATACGGGAGCAGCGAAGTATATATCCTATCTAAGGGAGCCATCTTAGGGCTGGCAAGAGACTTGACTCTAGAGGGGTTCGCAGGTGTCCAGGAATATGTCCCCAGCTGGTACCTTGGGCAACTAAGGAGAGGGAACCTGAAATGACCCTATCCTATACTGATGAATTTCTTGCATATCACCTTAGAACCTTCATCTGGCGATGGATCGAGGTAGAGACAGATTCTCAATTTGGAGCAACGGTCTGAGCTCTTAAGGTCCAAATGAGGAGCAGAAGGAGGGAGAACAAGAGCAAAAAAATCAGGACCACGAGGGATGCACCCACCCACTGTGACAGTGGAACTGATTTATTAGGAGCCCACCAAGGCCAGCTGGTCTGGGACTGAATAAGCATGGGTTGATTCCGGACTCTCTGAGCATGGCGGTCAATGAAGACTGATGAGAAGCCAAGGACAATGGCACTAGGTTTCAATCCTAATACATGAACTGGCTTTGTGGGAGCTTAGCCTGTTTAGAAGCTCACCTTCCTGGACGTAGATAGAAGACCTTCGTCTTCCCGCAGGGCAGAGAATTTGGACTGCTCTTCAGTATCGAGAGGGAGGGGGAATGGTGTGGGGGGAGGAGAAGAGGAGTGGGGATAGGGGGAGGGGAGTGGGGGGAGGGGGCAATATTTGGGAGGAGGGGAGGGAAATGGGAAACGGGGAGCAGGTGGAAATTTTAATTAAAAAAGAATAAAAAAATAAATAAAAGAAAAAAAAAAAAATATACCTCTGAAAGCACAGCACTTTTGTTGCCTCAATCAGGCCTGCATAATGACACCAATTGAAAGTCCAGTTTAATGGGATAAATCTCATAAGAATCTACACCTTCATGAAAGTCTCCAGGTCATTAATTGCTGGAGAGCAGTAGCTCTCAATGTTCCTAATTCTACCAACTTATAATAGAGCTATTCATGGTTTGGTGCCACTCTAACCATAAAATCAGTTTTTTGCTACTTCATTACTGTAATTTGCTATGTTATGAAAATTAATGTAAATATCTGTGTATTCCAATTGCCTTAGGCAATCCCTCTGAAAGGTCTCTTAGACCTTCACAGGAGTCACGACCTACAGGTATAGAACAGTTACTGTAAAGAAAGGGAAAATCATTTGATTGAGAAAGGTAGGTTACACAAGCTCTAAGATCATTCCTAAATGTAAGCACATAGTAGAACACCAAATAAACTCACAGGATAGTGTGTATATGTGTGTCTGTGTGTGTGTGTGTGTGTGTGTGTGTGTGTGCCTGCATATGTGCGTGCATGAGTATGTGTGTGGGAAAAACAAGGATAATTAACCACAGGAGGTAATGATATTGAGATACAGACCTTAGGGCTAGTTGGGATGTGTGGCAAAAGTAGAAATGGTGTAGATTAGTACTTAGGTATAAAATTATCTAAAATATAAAAATAAAAGAACTGGTAAAAGAAAAGTTATTAAAAATGTAACTTGACATTTTGTCCCCTCAAAGCTAAAGATTTTTGCTAATGAGATTTGGAAAGGAAGTACAGGAAAGAGGAAGTTTAGAAAGTGTTAGGTCAAGAAACACTTGTGAGATATAAGCAAGCAATTGTCAGAAAGGAGAAAAGGGAAGATAGTAAGTAAGGCACTGTGAGTGAAAATAGTAATAATAAGAAATATTGTTTCTATTTATTATTAATGCTATTAAATACTGTGGGTCATATTTCTTTTCACTTTTTTATTTAAAATGTCATTTAGAATGCACTGTGATGATTTAGTCAACAAACAGTCTGTTAAGAAAGAAACGTGAACCTAAGAATTCTAAACATTTTCTAAAAAGATATTCTCTACATTGACATCATTATTGGTGCTTTCTAACTATTTATATAACCATTGTCCAGGAAATTCTCTTGTTATGTCTAACATTGCAACCAGCAGCTAAATATTTCTACTGAATACACAGTTAAGTCTAGCTAATAGGCTAAGGCATTGAAATATATATATATATATATATATATATATATATATATATATATATATAGAGAGAGAGAGAGAGAGAGAGAGAGTATTTCAGGAAAATATACTAGTAGTCTACTATTTAGTATATTCATTTTATCTATTTGAATATTATTTTATTATGCTACTCCACATTTATTTCTAGTATATATTCTATTCAAGTAGAATTTCAGATTTTTTGAGTCTGATTTATTTTAGAAATTAGTGTCCAGCACCAGAGAATTGCACCCATACTGGTGCTTAATAGAAACTCCTACAGATCATCTCCTTCTTGTTTTATTACTCACTCTGCATAGCATATTGTCTTCTTAACTATGAAGTAGTATGTTAGCTAACCTTTTATTGTGGTCAAAAAAAGTGCTTGCTCTCTCTCTCTCTCTCTCTCTCTCTCTATATATATATATATATATATATATATATATATTCTAGTTTTTGTAACTTGAATTTTAAAAACTGTTGCCTGCCTTGTAGACTTGATGTTTACCAGTCAGGCTATGAACTAACCTCATCAGTGTTTGATTCCTCTCATTCCATGAAAAGAACATAATTATATATTCATATTCTCAATTATTCACATGCCTATTCTAATGTCTTTGTTTTTAGACAATTCTCCATCAATTGTTTTCTGAGAGTATGCCAAAATGTCTGTTGTACATTTATATTCTGTTTTGAGTCTTTCTTCTGTATGAATTACTAGTTAGGGTTGCTGCCCAAGTTGTTCCCATTATACTTACTCCTTCAACATTACTAGTTGATAAAACAGTGTTGCAAAAGGCATCATATACCTTGGTTTGAAGATGTAGAAAAAAATCAAGGTGAAACAGATCAGGAAATTTTTACTCTTGCATCTTAGCTTTAATTTTCCTGGAAGTATTATACAGGCTGCTGGGGAGAAATGTCACCAATGGTTACACCATCTGTGAGACCTATGGTACCCAATACTAACCTAACAGCTAGGAAATGCCCACTGGTGCAATAGAGACATTCCTGATTTAGGAGTAACAAGCTACAACTGCTTGGATTTGAAGCCTGAGCCAAACGGGATTTCACACAATTGTTTAAGCTCTGTAAATAACACAGGGCTGAGAAAGTCTTAGGCTCTAGGAGTGAAATTATACTGCTAATATTTAGCTAAATTCTCATGAAAAATCTGAGTTCTAAATATTAAATGGATACTGCTTTAAACTTAATCAGAGAAGCCTGTCTTTTCAACGAAAAGCAGTGAATGCAGAGAACCTTGGTTACACAAGTTGTTGAGACAGCTTAAATTGGATATTTACACCATTTCTTGGAAGACTTAGGAAATAGCATGGGAGAGGGGGCAAAAAGAACATACTAGTCAAAAAAAAAGGTAGGAGGACTTTGAAACACTATCTTCTGAGCATTGCATAGATAATGCAGTCATGGCCTCTTAATAATAGTGGCAGCCAGCATTGGGCCTACAAAATCTGAATCTACCAACATTAGACCATGGATCTAAGTGGTCTAACTGCTCCTTGATAGAATACATGGTCACAGCTGTGGGCCTACCAGCCTACTAGATCATTTCATACCCATGATCACAATACTATTCTATTGAAATACAGTGGTATTCAAACAATAAAAAACAAAAAGAACAATAATACTCATAAGTATGGAAAATTTCCTAGTATTTGAGGGACATGGCAATAAAACAGAATTATGGAAAACTATTGGAGAGGCTATAATAATCAAGATGTCTATTGCATGTGTATAAAACTATAATAGAAAAACTGAGAAACAGTCAAAATTATATCTTTATGGGTTTAACATAAATACTAAAGCTGGTTACTAAAACAACATAGGTCAATCAAAATATTTTTTAAGCAATAGAAATGAAAAACCATGTGAAAATAGAGTCCAGTATGCTTCAATGACACAGAGTGAATAAGTATGGATGGAAAAGACTGCTTAAGAATTACAAATACAAGAAGAAAGAGATGAAATGCAATGCTACAGGCTCGAGGACAGCAATCAGCTCTATTGCATATACCATGAGCATACAGCAGATATGATTTCACTCAGGGCCATTATCTAACTCAACCCTTCTCATTAAATGATTAATTTGTTGCTTGATTGATGAAAGCAGAGGTGGCAATGAAGTTGAAAAGCATTTTGAATCCCAAAGATGATGTAGTCTGTGAAGAAGGATGAAGAAAAGTAGATATAGACTCACAAATATATGCAAATGTGTTTGAACTGCTGAAGCGGATGTGCGCTGGACCTCTGTCTCTAACCTCGAGTTATTTATACAGAGAGAATTATGAGAGCATCAAAACCAGCCAGAAGAAAAGATCATAGACAGCATTTTAGTGTCCATGCTAATTAATACTGGTATTAAGAAAATGACGCTTCAGTGAATATCCAGATCAGTCTATTAAAATAGCATATGTCCACTGGCCTATCATTGGATAAACATCAAGCTAATGCAGTGTTTCCATTTCTTTTTTTAAAATTAATTAACTTATTTCTTTATTAAAGATTTCTGCCTCCTCCCCGCTACTGCCTCCCATTTCCCTCCCCCTCCCCCAATCAAGTCCCCCTCCCTCATCAGCCCTAAGAGCAATCAGGGTTCCCTGCCCTGTGGGAAGTCCAAGGACCACCCACCTCCATCCAGGTCTAGTAAGGTGAGCATCCAAACTGCCTAGGCTCCCACAAAGCCAGTAAGTGCAGTAGGATCAAAAACCCAGTGCCATTGTTCTTGAGTTCTCAGTAGTCCTCATTGTCCATTATGTTCAGCGAGTCTGGTTTTATCCCATGCTTTTTCAGACCCAGGCCAGCTGGCCTTGATGAGTTCCCGATAGAACATCCCCATTGTCTCAATGGAGAAAACAAGACATTCCAGTGTTTTCATTTCTACATATATTTATCTCTCTGTTGATTATCATTCTCTTCCAAAGCACAGAGTGCTTCACAAGCCCCCATATGCTTAATATTTTCCCACACTGAACTTTGAATCCATCAAGAACAAGGGAATTTTGCTTAATTTTTGTGTCTTCAGATTTCAAATCATTTTCTAGCATAAATTATGTGTTCACCAAATATGACAGAATAAAAATAAATAGTAAAGTTTGCTGGTATAATGATACACAGTATTGAAATAACAGATTTTTCAATTAGTATCTGAAAATTAGATTCACAGAGCCCAAATCTATTATGCACAATTCTAATAACTCATTTATTAAATGATTCGTGATGGAATGAGAAGAAATAATCATCAAGTGTCATTTGAAGGATAAGTAAATATTTATAAAAACTTGAATATATATAAAAACATAGAGGCCACCAGTAGAACCACATCATTTAAAGAAATTTCTCATGGCTGGAAAGATGGATCAACAATTAATAGCATAGGATGTTCATCCAAAGGACCTGGGTTCAGTTTCCAGGACCCACATGGCAGCTCAAACTGTAACACTTGTTTCATAGAATCTGGCATCCTCATACAGACATACATGCAGGCAAAAACCCTGATGCTCATAAAAAACTAAACATCAAAAGAAAAGAAAATTATCAGGAAATAAGAATCAAACATTAGGTATATCTAGAATGGAGGTATAGAGCCAACATTTTGGTGAATAATACAAAAGTTACTAGCTTCTCTGGTTGACGGAGATAATATAGAGTTTATTTAATGATGGAAATGTTCTTGATATTCAGGTTGAGAAAATAATCACAAAGTTCAAATGAGTTGCAATTTATAGCAAGGTAGTTGTCACAAAAACCTTAACTTGATATTCTGAAATATCATTCTTAAGAGGTTAATGAAAAGAGTTCAATATTTGTTTCTGCCTAAGATTTCACAAGAGTAGAAATATTCCTTCCCCCATCCCACTCCACATCTCATTACAGTAACTCATCAATAGATAATTCTAATTCATACAAGGAAAAGATGCAAAATATCTACAGTAAGCAATGAAGCATACCTTGGTGCTGCCCCTAGCGAACCTGGCATAGAGTGGCACGCCCTGTTCCCTGCTTCATGCCCGTCAGTACCTTGTGCCTTTAAGAGACAAGCCCTGCCTATTCCAGCTCCTCTTCTCATTGTTCTTCTGAAGAGGCAAAGACATTTGCCTCTCTCTCTCTCTCTCTCTCTCTCTCTCTCTCTCTCTCTCTCTCTCTTTCTCTCTCTCTCTCCTCTCTCTTTCTCTCTCTCTTCCCTCTTTCTCTCCCTCCCTCCCTCCCTCCCTCCCTCCCTCCCTCCCTCCCTCCCTCCCTTTCTCTCTCTCTTCCTCTCCTGCCATCCTCAATTACCTTATTTCAATAAACTCCACATCCAATCTCTGTCTTCATAGCGTGTTTGTCTTTCATCCACGATGGGACCCACGAAGAACTCACCTTATGCTGTGTTAATAACATTGGTGATGACTCACCAAGGCTGTCTCTATGTTCCCTCCACCTGGGAACTGGTGGCCTTAGACATGGAATCTTGGACCAGGACCAACAACCCACTTTCCAAGTCCCTATCTACTGGGATACTCTGCACAACATTGGCTACAGGTGGTGAGTTCCTCTCCCCCCAGTCACTGCCTTCAGGGTTATGGCTGATCTCTTTCACTGACAAACTCACCACAAGCAAGGCTTTCGGGCCTAGTACCCGTGCACCACCCTCAATGAGCCGTGCCATTGCTTCCAGGACCTACTTCGACTTAGTGCCTTCAGCTCTATGCTTTTCGGAATACATCCCCCCTTCTGTTTCATACCATAGATTTCATGCCTTTTGGGCTGTGACTCCCCCCTTTAGGCTTTGTGTTTTTGGCTTCATGCCTTTCAGGTTATGCCCTTCCCCCTTTTTGACTTCTTGCCTTTGGATTTCGTGCTCTCAATCTCCATTATTTTGTTGGTGAACAAATTAATGGCTTGTGCCAGCGTCTTTCTGTGTCACTAATGGAAAACGGTGAAAAAAAAATCCCATACTTTTACAGGACCTTTCTAACTTCTACCAATGGATGGGTAAATGGGTAAATGCCAACACATGCGCAGACGCCATCTTGGCTAAGGGTAGGTCAAGTGTCTTAACCACTGTCTGTAATATTGGTAGCCATGTGAGCAGCTGCCTCTGTGGCTCTCAGTTCTGGATGGCCAGTGGATCAGAGAGGAGTCACAGACTTGTGCAGTCCCCCCTCTAGCCCCATGGTGCCTACGGCTGCAAGTCCCCACATCAAGAGCAGTTACCTGACAAGTCGCCAGCTGCCTGTATGTTTTGTTTCATCTCATCTTTTCCTCTGTCTCTAATTTCTTGTTACACTAACTATGTGGCACTGTTACACTGACTAAGTGGCATGAGGCATGTTTGTGTAATGGTACATCTTGGCAGGGCCCACTGAAGAGTGCACCTACCCTTTTGACTCCTACTGTCTGATTTCTCTCATTATTCATGTGATTTTTTTATTTTACTTTATGTGCGTGTAAGCTAGCATTAACTGTGTGATGTGTACATGTGATTACTGTTTAAAAAATTTTTTTTTGATTTAATACTTAATGTTTATACACTTCTGAACTATGTACAATGTTCAAAAGTTTATTTTCTAACAAATTTGATTTGCTATAATTTAAAGTTTATGAAATTTTTTATTTTATTTTTTTATTTTATTCTTTTTTAATTAAAATTTCCGCCTCCTCCCCGTTTCCCATTTCCCTCTCCCTCCTCCCACATATTGCCCCCTCCCCCACTCTCCTCCCCCTCTCCCCACTCCTCTTCTCCTCCCCCACTCCATTCCCCCTCCCTCTCGATACTGAAGAGCAGTCCAAATTCCCTGCAGTGCAGGAAGACCAAGGTCCTCCCACTTCTATCTAGGTCCAGGAAGGTGAGCATCCAAACAGGCTAAGCTCCCACAAAGCCAGTTCATGTATTAGGATCTGTTCAACTATGTTCATAGCAGCATTGTTTGTAATAGCCAGAACCTTGAAACAACCTAGATGCCCTTCAATGGAAGAATGGATGAAGAAAGTGTGGAATATATACACATTAGAGTACTACTCAGCGGTAAAAATCAATGACTTCTCGAATTTTGCATGCAAATGGATGGAAATAGAAAACACTATCCTGAGTGAGGTATCCCAGACCCAAAAAGAGGAACATGGGATGTACTCACTCATAATTAGTTTCTAGCCATAAATAAAGGACATTGAGCATATAATTTGTGATCCTAGAGAAACTAAATAAGAAAGTGAACCCAAAGAAAAACGTATATAGTCATCCTCCTGGATAGGGGAAGTAGACAAGATTGCCGGGCAAAAACTGGAACTTACGGGTGAGGTGGCATGGGACTAAGGGGAAATGGGGTGAGAAACATGAGAAGGGGAGGATGGGAGGAGCTTGGGGGAATGGGATGGTTGGGATATAGGAAGGGTGGATACGGGAGCAGCGAAATATATATCCTAATTAAGGGAGCCATCTTAGGGTTGGCAAGAGACTTGACTCTAGAGGGGCTCGCAGGTGTCCAGGGAGATGCTCCCAGCTGGTACCTTTGGCAACTGAGGAGAGGGAACCTGAAATGACTCTATCCTATACTGATGAATATCTTGCATATCACCTTAGAACCTTCATCTGGCGATGGATCGAGATAGAGACAGAGACCCAATTTGGAGCAACAGACTGAGCTCTTAAGGTCCAAATGAGGAGCAGAAGGAGGGAGAACATGAGCAAGGAAGTCAGGACCACGAGGGGTGCACCCACCCACTGTGACAGTGGAACTGATCTATTGGGAGCCCACCAAGGCCAGCTGGCTGGGACTGAATAAGCATGGCTTGAAACTGGACTTTCTGAACATGGCGGACAATGAAGGCTGATGAGAAGCCAAGGACAATGGCACTAGGTTTCGATCTTAAAAAATGTTTTAAATAGTCCTTCTAGACTAAGGACACAATAAGTCTCAAATACTTTAAATTGGTATGTACTTTTAAATTTAAGGTTATAAACATCTATTTCAGGTAAACAAAAGCTAACATTCTCAAACATAAATCTAACCTAGAGATTTCCTATAAGCTGTTTTGCTTATAGGAAATTGTCAGTTTTTACTGTTAAGCTTCCATTGTTAAAAAAAAAATCTTTACTTCTTTGTTCTTGGCAAACATAAATCTGGCCTGTTACATTAAAACCAGTTACAGTCAAGCTGGAGGACTCTGGGTAAAACATTCGTCCACAACCTCTCCCAAGCAGATTCTATACTGCAGTCATAACTCAGATATACCTAATAGAAATTCATCAAATTCTCAGAGATCTAGAGAACATGTTATTTAAATGTTTAATTATTATTTTTTGTGGATTTTCGAGACAGGGTTTCTCTGTAGTTTTTGGTGCCTGTTCTGGAACTAGCTCTTGTAGACCAGGCTGGCCTCGAACTCACAGAGATCCGCCTGCCTCTGCCTTGGGATTAAAGGCGTGCGCCACCACTGCCTGGTAAATGTTAAATTATTAAAAAAGGCTTTTCGTAACAGAAAGACAGGTTAACTCCTGGCACCACCCCCATTCCCTCCAAAGAAGATGGATAGGCACCGTGGAAATTCCACCCAGAGTTTGCGTCAGAAATGGCAGCACGAGCCACAGACCAAAAACTGCCTTTCACCTCAACTACTGCAAAGACCTCTTCAAACCGTTGATGACGGGACCCTGGATTTGACTGCCTCATTGCCCAGGAAAGGTAGACTGGTTCTCTTACAAACTCCTAATACACAAGATCTTCCAAAGCCTATTTTGCCAGCTATAAGGCAGACGTTGCCCTAAGACCTGGCCTCAATAACCATGGAGGACCCTAGCGTAGATTCTAGGTAGCCAATCAATCAAGTACGTCTCTGTAATTGTTTTAAATCAATAACTCAGGTAAAATTTAACTCTTCTCAAAATCTCTGATGCAGTTTAGTGACTGGTAGGTTTGACAACTGCCTTCTCAGTTGGCTGTAAAATTCAGGTCACAGGCCTCACTCACCTAGAGCCAATGCTAAGTTAGGACACAATTTACCTCATTACCAAGCTCAGACAATAAATAAACTCACAAAGCAGATGGGAAAGCAACAGGTGCTTTAAGGGTCACTTAAGTAAAGACAGGAGAGCTTAAAATGTGAGAATCTAAGAATGTTCCTTGGTATAAGAAAGCAGAAAGTGTTTTAAGGTGTACAAATGAAAATTATCAAATATCTCTCTCATTTTTCTACTGTTCTTAGTCTTACCATTAATCAATAAATTCCTAATAAGCTATTAATTCAACTCTGTCAGACTACTGACCATCATACTATACCACTATCATAAAAGCCACAACCTCAAAATTTTAAATTCCCTTAGGTGGTTTCCTAACTATAGACCTCAAAGATACTTTTCATTGTGAAAAAAACAATCTGTCACATCTGACATAAATATACTGCCGTTTATACAATGCAACTTTCAGTACAAATTATAAACAATGAAAATGCTAATGTGTTTAAAACTTATGTTTGACAAACTCAAGGAATTCTTATAAGCTCCAGGTAGTCGAGTTGGAGGATTTACCTCAAACAGGTCAGATGCACCCTCTCTCAATTAGGCCCTAAGAACCTAAGCTTCCCCACCTTTCCCTGGTCCTGATACCCTCCCTCTCTAGCACCAGGACCTAAAGAATTTACTTTCTCACTGGTAAACAGCACATACTCCTTTCCCGAATGGCACTTCAACTGTTCGAGCTGGCCGGGCGATGGTGGCGCACGCCTTTAATCCCAGCACTCGGGAGGCAGAGGCAGGTGGATCTCTGTGAGTTCGAGACCAGCATGGTCTACAAGAGCTAGTTCCAGGACAGGCTCCAAAAACCACAGAGAAACCCTGTCTCGAAAAACAAAAAACAAAAAAACAAAAAAACAAAAAAAACAAAACAAAAAAAAAACTGTTCGAGCTGTCAAACCCTCCTGCATCATACCTGAACTAACAACAAATTATCCTTTCTAGAGAAATGCTTTAGCCCAAGGCATATTTAAGTATCTCTGCAATTTCTCTGATGCTAAGCTGTAGCAGCGTAAATGAAGGCAGACAGAAATTATAATAAAATATTCAGCTTTAATTAGGAAAGACTTACAGAACCTGAGATTCCAGCGGAGAACAGGAAAGCAGAAGGGGGGAGCACACCAGCAATTTTTATTAGTAGAAAATATCCTCAGGCGACCCCGCCCTACAAGCAAGGTGATTGGTTGGGGCTTCCCCTACATCTCCCCCTTTTGTCTAAATAAAATAGAGCCAAACCAAATACAACTATATACAATAAGAACAAATAATAAATATACTAAACATTCTATTTCAAGGAGTCTAAATAATGTAGAGAGTAACTACAATTATCTAATCTTCAACTCCGTCAAAGATCTGAGAAGGGAATTAATATTACTTAACAAACGAGAAATATCCAAAATGTGCAACAAATGACAGAGGCAACTGACTACCTGGGCAATCACCCAGGTGGAAATTTTAAATAAATTAAAAAAATTGAAAAATAAATAAAAATTAACATTAAGATGGTCAAAATCTAGAATAAAATGAAATAATTCTTTACTACTTGAAAAAAAAGAAAAAGAAACATGCTTAGGAAAATAAACGTGTTTTCACTAAATACAAGTCATTTTCTGTCTATATAAAAGGATTCACATGTGTCTAATCTCCCTACGCATGGAAAGATGAAACCCAAGTGAACATTGGAGTACATGGTCTCAGTTTTGTTTTCTACTAAGCAGAACAATCAAATGAATCACTGAATTTTGCCAAATTTCTTTTAGTAAAGCTTATTTATTTTTTACAGAATACCATAGATACTTCTTTGCCTTTAGCTCCAGTTTGAGTAAAATCATATAGTCTTATAGATTGCATTGTTATTGTATCCTAATAATTTTGTAAATAATAGCTCAGCTTTTCCTAAGCTATAAAGAATCTCTGGGTAATTTATTTTTTTATTGTTTTGGAATTCCAGGTGTAGTACGACATTAGTGTTAGGAGACGTCTCAGCAAACACTTCGGTCAGTGTGAAACTAAGTAATGATATAGGGTTGTAGAATATTAAATCTCTGTGTTTTCTAGTCTTTAATAAATGTGACTATACAATTCATATTAAATATTGGCCATTGTAATGTACAGTCTTTCTATTGCTGCCTGAGTGTTCTCTTTGAACCCAATTTGCTATCTACTCACTATTAAAAAGTGCTATGAAATTAAAAAATTAACAGGGAATTTGCAGAAAACATTAACATTGACCAACAACTGAAGAACAAATGTTATAGATGATTGAGATAGTTTCTTACTTTATTTTGAACAAGTCCTTGGTAAATGCACATTTATTTAGCTTATGAATATAACTTATGTTAATATTTTTCAGGGGTTTGCAGAGGTAACATGACTGATATCAAGCTAGTATAAAATACTTTTCTCTCTAGTCCTGAATTCTAACACATACACTTGAGATAATTTATGAAATAAACTACTTGAAATTGAAATCAAATTGCTTCGTTGTTGGAAAGAAAGAAACCAGCATGGTGGTGGTATATGTCTGTAATGCTTGCATTTGAGAGACAAAGGCAAGTAAATTTTCCATTGCAAGGTTTGGTTTCAAAAGGGAGAGAAAGAAAGAGAGAGAGAGAGAGAGAGAGAGAGAGAGAGAGAGAGAAAGAGAGAGAGTTTTAAGTATAGCTCAGTGTTACAGTTCCTGGGCTCCATCTCAATCCCCATCTAGAGAATAAAAGCAATATAGTTCATAACGATTTTGTAATGACTTAAAGTATGCCATCTTCTACAAACACACTTGTTCAAAGAATCTGACCTCATGTTACATGAGTTTAATTTAAAATATAAATAGTTTAATACTTTGTTCAGTTTTTAGGAGGCAGAGCACACAGATAGGCAGATGAACAAAAAATTCTTTTGTACTGTAGAGAAGACACTGGGTACTAAGTAGAGTCGATGCAACATTTTTGCGTGTATCCACTTTTGTTCTCTCTTTGTGTTTTCTTAGAATTGGATTCTATTGTATTTTATGTAGACCAATGTTTTGGCAATATAAGAACAATTTTATTTTCTAGGCATATCAATTGTTGATGATTGTGTAATATAATCTTGTTATTATTTTACCTGAGTATAGAAAACATGCATTTAAATATTTTATGTGAAATGAAGTCACCACAATAGAGGCAATGATTTCATGGTTATGTTTTCATTACAAATAATGTTTTCCTTACTAAGAATCAATTCAAGTGAAAAAGCACAAAAGTACCAGGGGCAAACATGGAGATAGGGGATAGAGAAATATGACAAAGAGAAAAAGGGCAAAGAGATGTGAATGACACATCTGCTCAAAGAAATTTGGTACAGTGTCAATTACTTTTAAAAACCAATTTGGCAGAAACTAACTTCTATGTGCTTGCTGAGTGAAATGTGGATAGCCATTGCCAGACAGCCTCTATGCCCCTCTAGTCAAATCCTCCAGTGGAATTTGGTCATGGCCACAAAAACGTCTCAGTTACCAGAAAATCAGAAAACAATTTGACTTAATGATTGGATGATTGATAGAACCTGCTTGTAACAGAAACTTAATTCTATTGTCAAGTGTAGGATATCTATGAGGAGCCTTGACTATTTCCATGGTAGAATATTAGAAGATATCTTATTCTGCATGTTTGTCTCACTGTATGCTTCATTATTAAGTGCATTGACACAGGTGGCTTTTATGCTTTTAGATTAAAGAATAATGAAAAATGACTATTTCTAGATGACAGAAATTGCTATTCAGACAAATTTCTTGTATCTTTGCATATATCATTAATACTTGACTTTCCATCGAAACTTAGATTAAAATTATCTGTGTCTTTGTACATATTGATGACATTTGTTACAATAAGAAGTTTATGGTTTTAAAACTTCATAGAGGATAATATTTAAACTAGTTTCTTGCTACATTGCATTTGTGTGTTTGTGAAGGTAATGATGTGTAATAAGGGTGGTGTATGTACTTGTTCATGTTTGTTTGTGTGATTATATGTATGTCTGTGCTGTGTGTGTGTGTGTGTGTATGTACATTTGAAGTGGAGAAATAAATGTCAGGCATTTTCCTCAATAACTCTACCCTCTATTTTCTGAGAGAGACAAGATCTATGCATGAATTTGAAGTTGATTTGGCTTGGCCTGCTGGTAAATGATCTCTAAGAACCATCCTGTCTCTGTCTCCCTAGTGTGGAAATTATAGATATCTACTTCCATGACTGGCATTTTACATAGGTTCAGGCTTGGGGATTAATTACTTTATGAATTAAGCTATTCCTGCCAGCCATAATTTACTTTTATGCAAAGTATTATATATATATATTATATATTAAAAAATTTAAAAAAAACTGAGACCACATTATTGTATTTATATTTTCATAGTATTATACTACTCTCTTAAGTTTTCCTACTATTCTTAAAAAATATAATATCACAATTACAACTGTAAAGCCAACAACACATGACAATGACTACTATTGAACAATATACCCAAGGGTGTAATAGTAACTGGTACTTTTATCTTGGGGGGAAACCACGGCTGTGTAATTGTACTAAGGCTCACTATATAGGAGGGAATCTATGCCTTGTACTGTAAAGCTAGCATTATGGAGTGTAGCAATCATGAGGTATCTCTGCTCAGCCAGAAGTCCTAGGGAAAACAGGGATATTAAACACTCAGTGTTGCCTCTTCAAAACACGAGAGAGATGTACATCCTGATTTCTACCCAGCAGGCTAGAATGGATGTGATTGATAGCCTGGTGACCTAGTGTTATCTGTATGGTCATGTCACAACTAGTTCTAATAGATTCTCATGTTTATCTCAGTCATTCCACACAATCCCTTATCTTGAACATTAGTATCAGTCAATCTTTAGAAACCATCTTTATGGAAGATGTTATATGTACTTTACAAAGTGTTTCAAGGTAATTATGTTTTAAAGCTTCATGGTATACACAAGATTGAGTTAATCACCACCAGAAAGATTTTTAAAAATTGTCAGGATACTTAAAACTACCTGATATCCGACCAGAAGCTCAGAAGCTTCTACCAACATTGATTACTGAGTTGTGTTGCACTAGACTTTGTTCTAACCTTACACAGATTAATTCTGCTGATTGTGCTGTTTACAAAGACCCCCCCCCCACACACACACACAGACAAAGTGGAAGAGTGAGCTGAACAATTATATGAGCCATATACTCAAAACATCTGCTACAAAAGAGTAACTTATGGTTTCGAATATTATTTTTAGTTGTCTTACTTTTGTTTTGCTGGGAAACATTTGCTTAGTGATGTAAGATGTGTTGCTTTTGTTCATGTGGCTCTGTGAAGCTGTGATTCTTTGCATGTATAAAACACCTATTAGTCTAATAAAGAGTGGAGCAGCCAAAGGCAAGGCATAAGGAAGAATAGACAGTCAGAGAGTATAAAGAGGGAGCAAAATAGGACAAGGAACGGAGGGAGTCAGGGTCTGGCCATTCAGCCACCCAGCCTTCTACCAAGAAAGAGCAAAAGTAAGTTATAGAGAAGTAAGGAAAGGATAAATCCAAGAGGCAAACAATAGATGGGATAATATAATTTAAGAAAAGAGGACTAGAAACAAGTCGATCTAATGCTGGCTTTCTATAAGTAATAATAAGACTCTATGTGTGTGGTTTATTTGGGAGTGGGTGGCAGGCCCCCCAAAAGAGAAAAGAGTAAACAGTGATACCAGCAACCACAGAGTTATAAATAAACAGGTAGTCTACACTCATGAAATCTCAAAAATATCCTTTCTTAAACAAGACCAACACAAGGACACTGGTTGACATGCCAATGCAGATCAGGAAAATTAGCAAATTCTTATCCCTAGATGAAGTGCAACCTGTCAAATATCCACTGAGAATAGGATCATTATTATCTCCTAGGGTTGAGGCCTGCCTTAATTTGTGTTTCTATTGCTGTGAAGAGACATCATGACCATAGCATTTTTCATAAGGCAGAACATTTATGGGATTGCCTTACAGTTTTCGAGACTAATCCATGCTTTCACAGCTGCAAGCATGGCGGCATACACCCAAACTTAGTGCTGGAAAAGAAGTTGAGAGTTCCACATCTGGATTGGTAGACAGCAGGAAGTAAACTGTGAGTCACTATATGTGGTTTGAGATTCTTAGACCTCAAAGCCCAATCCCTAGTAACACATTTCTTCCAACAAAGCAACTCCTACTCCAACAAGGCCACACTTGCTAATAGTGTCTCTTCCTGTGCCCCAAACATTCAAACTCAGGAGTCTATGAGGTCCATTCCTATTCAAACCACCACAAACCCCGTGACACATCATTAAATTCCAAATTGTCAGCCATAAACACATGTTTTTAAATATAGCACTGAATCAACTTAGCAAGTTTTAAATATTCATATATGTGTACAAAAGTAATAACTTTAAAAGTACTAATTAATTTAAGAGAGAGTAAAGTTGACAGGAGAGGACTTGCATAGCAAGGACAGATGCACGAAGATGTTAAACTGAGTCCTCTTGTGCAACTGATTTTGATAATTAGTTTCTCTTGGTCTATGGTTATCACATCTACTTAAAATACTTAGTTTCCTTTTCTCTTAAAGTGTCGTCTTCACAATTTAAAACAATACCTTGTGCTACCACACTGACAATTACACTGCCAGTCTACCTGGCAGTGGAAAGGGTACGAATTTTAGAAAACCAATTTATGTCGTGAATTCAAGAATAGTAAATTGGGATTCTTGTGCATAAACAGAGCGTAGGTAGTGCAGGAACTGTTTAAAATCAGGTGCTGCTTGATTTTGTAGCTTTCAATCTTACAGTCACTGAAAGTTATTAGGATAATCAGAATTTCTTCATTTAACACATTAATAGTCTCATAATAGTTATCAGAAATGCAGTGATTTTTTTTCATATACTCACTTCTCCCAAATAAATATATAAATCATTCCTACAAATCTGTATAAGAGTAGAGAAGATATGCCTACTAAAGTAAAGAGAATAGAATCTTGAAAACAATGTTAAATTTAAAAATACTAACTGAATTTTGCTTAAAGATTTATTGGAGGAAGAAGTAGACATTTCTATTTTTCTTGATTAAAGAGAATAGGTTGAGAGCTAAATCTTAGTAGTTGAATATGTATTATTCCATGAGATGAATCTAGAGGGGAAATGTTACACAAGGAGAAATGCAAATGACTAGGAAAGTTTCTGGATAAAGTGAACAAATTATAAGGTAAAACAGAAAGAGACATATTTAGTTACATGAAAGTTAGATCAAATGACTCAGACTCAGCCATATGCAGAATCAAGGGAATTCTCTAGCGTAATGAATCACAGAGGCTATCCATAAAGAATTGAAATAGTAGAATAATCAAGATTTGCAAATTTGAATGAAAATATCCTTGTAGGCTCATATTTGAATGCCTAATCCCTAGTTGGTGAAACTGCATTCAGAATGATTGAGAGCTGTGCCTTTTTTATGTGTGTCAGTGTGGCTGGATTTTGTGATTCAAAATTCCATGCACACACATTCTCTTTCAGGCCTCCATCTTGTGGATCATATATGTAAGATGTGTTTGCGTGTACATGGCAGGGTGTTGTGTATGGTTATGTGTGTGCTTTTGCGTGTGTGTGTCTGTGTATGATTATGAATATATTTGTGTTTGTGTGTATGTACATACCTAATTGTTCGGCTAGAGGCTTCACCCCAGCTCCTGGCATAAGCCCCCTCCCCTGGGAGTTGCCTCAGTCCAAACTCCACCTCCAAGAAAGTCCAGCAGTTGGTGACCCCTCTCCAGGGTCAAGACCACTTCTAGGCTATTTAAACTGCCCTCCAGAAAATAAACATGTGTCCCAGTTTTCCGTGGTGTTTCAGTTCTCTGTTCCCCTATCCGTGTTTTCCTGGGGGCCATCCAGGATTGTTGCCATCCATTAAACCTGAACCTCTTCTAATTCAATCTGATCTGGTTTGATCTGGATTATTGTGTTGGCAAAAAGGTTTGTCGGTCAAAAAATACTTAACATTACCCATGTAATGTGATTATTATATTCTGGTTATTCACACTGCAAATGGTAGTTTACCATACATTTAAAATTTAGGTTTTAAAACTAAGCTCCTCATGTTCTAATTTTTGCCTCTGTATCATTTGCTAAAGAAACATACAAAAAAAAAAACCCTCAATTTGCAGTATAGATGAAACACAATTTGGAAACCAAAACAATGGGGTATGCAGGTTGTAAATTCTAAACATCAGCAAAGTAGCGTCTCTGAGGACAAAATACTTACATTTCCTGTTAAATAGCATGTGTTTTTTCAAAGGCAAAATTTGCGGTAACTAAGAGCAGAGATTCAGCCATGAAGTTGACAGTCACATTTTCTAGGGTGCATGGCATAGAACATTTTTTGTTGTATGTAGATAGATCTAACTGATAACACACACTCACAATGAAAATACAGCAAAAATTTTAATTGTTCACTGAGCTTCTGGAAGACAGTAGAAAGAGAACAAAGACTTGGGATCTCCCTCAAGACCTTAAAACCAAGTATCCACAAAGTCAAGAAATAAGTGCAAACAAACAAGACACATATCAGCACTATTTATAAATAGTCTAAATTGAGAAAAATGTTCTTCACATATCTAGTATATGTATAGTATAAAATAAAATTATTTGGGCATGTTGAGAAATAAACCTCAAAGATGACAAGCTGAAGGTAAAACTGTCAAAATCAAAACAATGTATATATACAAATTTACTATATCATATATTTATATTAATATATGTATATATTTAATATCTATTTATACTATGTAAAATTTATATATTTACTATATTATGTAATACATGTTATTCTATGTGTAGTAATTTTATTAAGTGAAGTTAAAAAGGATAGATGGATGTAAATCATATATTACATGATTTATAAAAGAGAAAATGGCATAGAAAACTAAAGCGTGAGAAAGAAGTTTTAAAACCAGCTAGATCAGCAATTGGGTTAAAACTAAATGGTCTAATTATTGCAATTCAACACAATCATTCTTAGATAGTGGCGGCTTGATGACCTATCTCTAGCCGACACCTCATATTTATTCTTCTTAGTGATTTGAGGAGTCCTGAGTCTCAGCAGAGACCACTCACTACTCACTGAAACAAGAATCACCTCTGATCAAAGCAGAAGGCAACACAAGTCTGCTGATTTCAATGTAAACATTTAGAATGTAGACACTAAGAGTACTACTTCTTAGCAAAAATGCAGTAGCTTCTCCTCTAATGCCTATTGCCCCTCCAGCCGTAAGATCTAGCCCAGGTAATGGAAACATGAACAGCATCTTATCTAACTAAAACCCCCATAAACCTCACGCCATTTTTCACTAGTGAGCATGTCTTGGCAGTATACCTGCACCATTCAAACCTCAGAGAACTTGGTACTTTAGGGACCAGAAAGCATAAAAGAAATATGGCGTGGAAAGTTCATCTGTGAAATGTTGGCTTCTGGAACTGGTGTGGTTATTGCACACATCAGCTCACACCAGCTGACATTAATCTGAGCAAGTCCTGCACAAAATCAAACTAGTTAAAAAAAATCCCAGCATGGATTAGAGACTGAGGCCACACTGCTTTGGAGAAAGCCATTGCAGTTGTGGGCGTCTGAGGGAGGGCAAGTCACTCTCCTTTCAGATTGCAGCAGCAGGCAACTTGATCATATTCCAGTGAATGACTACACAGCCATATGCACACTGGTAGTACTAATTGGACTCAGGTGATTGTTCTTGATAGAAAACCAAAAAAAAAAAAAAAAGAGGACATGAATCTGGGGAACAATTGGGGCCAGGGGTGCTAAGAGAAGTTTGAGGGTAAGGTTTTGGGGTATGATAAGCATATAATATACATTAAATAAATATATGGGGATTTTAAAGACTTAAAGCTATTATTTAACCTTTTAGATTAATTTCCACAGTAATTCTTGGAATAAGATTGATAGTTTCAGTTATTCTAAATATAGACACAATAGATAAATTGAACATAACCATGTTTAAAGTCGAAAACACCAAGAATTACATTCCATTGTAAAACTATATAACATATAAGGGTCTTGAATGATTAATACAGTTTAAGCTAAAATAATATGAATGAAATAAAATGCAAAACTAATGCTGGTAGATGACATTGCTGTCAGGCTTTCTTTCTGAATCTTAATTCTATACAAGCAAGACACAATGCTTTCATGTTGTTCTGTTCAGAGTCTGAGCAAATGAAATCTGAATTACTTCTCTTGGTTTCTAGGAAAACAATTTTCTAAGAACCTGTTCCCTCAATGCAGACTAATGATTTTCTGAATTATACATACCTTCATTCATATTATGTTACTGAATTCATATATCATGCAAAGTATTAACTAACATTGGCATTTGTCCTGGTTAATTTTATTGTTGAATTGATACAACCAAGAGTCACATTGCCTATAGAATAATGGCCTACGATCAGATCCATTGGATATTTCTTTGTTTGCTAACTGATATAAGAGGGATTTGTCAGGTGTATCTTGTCTATATAAGATAGCTGGCTAGCATGAGCTAGAAAGAGCAAGCCCGTGAGAAGCATTCCTCTATAGTTTCTGTTTCAATTCATGCCAGACTTCCCTTAGTGATGGATTATGACTTAGGCAAGTTCAAGCTAAAATAAACCCTCTCCTCCCTCAGTTTGCTTTTAGACAGGATATTTATCACAGCAAAAGGAAAAAAACAAAAAACAAAAAACAAACAAACAAACAAAAAACAATACACTGTTTTATGCAATCCTAAATTTAAATGAACTATAAACATGGTATTTTAATTTGATGTGAGCAGCCCCTAATCCTGGAGAGGGGACAAATCGTAAGTATATTTATTACATCAAAATGCCATTCGAAATCTAATTCTTGACCTGTAGGGCCAGAAAATTTGTCTATAGCATTATGTTTATTGTAGGTCTAATCAATGTTAAATTTATATATAATGTAGTTAATATCATGCTTGGGTATTAAAAGTTGTTAGGGTCGTATGTGTGTCTGTGTGTGTGTGTGTGTGTTTGTTGTTAGATGCAGATGTATATGAATGTATTTCTCTGTGTATGCAGTGAAGTAGAGATGTGGGGAGTTATAGGCCAGTATGTTCTATATAGAACTTGCAGTGTGGTAGAGATGTGGGGGTTGATCAGAGAAAAGTTGGGAGAATAATTCTGGAGTGAATACAATAAAAATACATTACTCGACATTCTCAATGCACGTAAGAAACTATATTACTATAATAGCAATTAAGTATGCTTACACTGGCTTTACAGGAGGGCCAAACATGTTCCCAGTTTTTAGATGGGTGATGGGACCTGAACTTTAATTCTAATCTGGATTCTTTTTCCTAGTCTCCAAAATTAGTATTATCTTACTTAAAAAGAGTACATGAATTGTATTTAAAATATTACAACTTAAGTCTGTTTGAATTCCGTTCTGCATTTTTAGGATCTGAAATTAATATGCACATATTAGCATTTTGATGTAATAAACACATACCTGAATCTGTGAAACAAAGTTTTGACCAGTAATATATTTCCTTGTTAAATGTGTTGGTGATATTTGTTACATTAACTTTCCTGCTAATCTTTGACGCTGCACAGATACAGTTAGTTTTTAATTAACAGATAATTAGATGGTTATAAATAGCCAATCTTTTAGAATGAAACAGCTTGCAACAATTTTTATAAACCACAGGACTTATTGAAAATTAGAAATCTCTGATGTCTGAGCCCTGGTGTATAACGTGTATGTAATTTTTGTCCTGCTTATATTATAATGGGTGCCGTGGACCATTCAACAACAAGATACAAAGTATAGAATATTCAGCATGCCCAAAATAAGCAAAGTTGGCTCTTGGGAGGTAAAGATGATAGAGACAATTAGTTTGCCCTGAAGAATGAAAATACAAAACAAAACAAAATCAAATAAACAAAAAAAGTAGTGAACTGCAATTTTTGATCAAAAAAAGTTTGTAAAATGTATGATGCCAGAAAAAGTAACAATAATCACAAAATTATGAAAACTGTGAAAAATACATGTAAAGAGTGGAACTATGAAATGCCTAGATCACATGGTCCGTCTCTCCTGACCCAAGAAGAGCTGAAATTGTGACCCATTAGATTAAGCCTATCACCTACCTATGGTTGTTATTTGTGTAAATTAATTTTAATCTTCTTGTTTGCTGGTTACAGATATGTTATAAATACTTTGAAAGACACAATTTCCCACAATCTGTGACTTACCATAAAAATCAGATTTAAAGCTTCTGAATAACTAGACTCAGGCCGCATTTTAATGTGTCATCAAGACTAGGAGGCCAAGAACCACTGACCTTGTCATTTGCAGAATGGCTTGTTTTGATATGTGAACTAGACAGGCAACATGATCCAATAGTTTGTTCTGTTAGTTAGTTTGAAATAAAATCCTCAGGGTCACTTCTACTTACAGCCTAAGGCTACAAATTACACTTTTGGTGTCTTAAAGAAACACACTCAACCTATCTAGTCCTCTCTGTCAGTGATTTTCACTGTGTTCTGTATGCATAAAGCTAATATTTGTATGTCCTATAATATTAGCCAATATTTAAGTCAGAACTCAGATATGTTTACCTCCCACAAATATCTAGCTGTATGTCTATGCATCTTTTAAAATATATTTGTCATAGCTATGATACAATGCCTTAATATATTTCATATATTTAACAAATTAAAATAAAGTTAAAATATGAAAACTTTTGAAAATCAATAGTGTGGCTCTTGTTTCTTATGCCAGAAATTCAGAGATTGAGGCAGGAAGATTGATATGAACTTGAGATCAGTTTGGACTATGTATTGTGCCTCTATCTAAAACAAAACAAACACATTTATTTAAACTCAAAGAGTAAAAGTAATGGACAAATAAGACAAATTTCTTTGAAAGACACGGAAAGCTAAAATCCAAGAGGATCTTTGGCTGAAATATTTGCAATGTGAGGTTCAAAAAAATGTAATGTACTACTTCAGAATATTATACTATCCAGTGCCATTGAATAAATCAAATCACCACACTAACACAAAAGTAAATACTAACTTATTTGAAGGGCATCAATTCTCACTTTTCTACCTGTGTTCCTAGTGGGCATGGGAGGTTTCTATGGAGGCTGTGAGTTAATGTCCTTACCTATTTTAAGAACTTAATTGTTAAATTTACAAACTTACTCTTGAAATGCAACCAATAAATGCAACATGAATCAATCAGTAGATTAAATCAAAACAGTGAATTTTCTCATTCTTTACAACTAAATTTTTCTACCAGAAAAAACAAACAAACAAACAAACAAACAGCAAAAGCAAATTAGAAAGTGTTGTATCAAGGAAAATGGATAATGAATTTGAGTTAGAGGAGACAATAATGAATTGCTATTTCTTTAACAAATGACTTTTAAATAACCAAGAAGCTATATATTATGAGCAAAACTTAATAATTGATGGTAAGGCTCAATTTAGTTTGAACACAGATAGTCATTATATTGATAATATTCTAAAGTATTGTTAAAATACTGAGGATAGAAACTAGAGCCTCCTGCTACCTGAACTATGTTTCTTAGTCTTCATTCTCACAGTCGGTTTTCCCTGCTAAACTTATAGCTATACTATGTACACAGAAGATCTATTCAGACCTATGTAGGCCCTGTACTTGCTACTTCAGTCTCTCTGAACTCAAGTGCCTTGCTTAGTTGAGCAGAGGGCCGTGTCCTCATAGTATCTTCGAGTCATAGACTCTTTTGCCCCATATTCCATCAAATTGCCTGAGCTCTGAGGGAAGGAATTTGATGGAGTGCTCCAATTTAGACTCTCTCTCTGAATAATGTTCTCTGTCCCTTACTGTTTCCAATGAAGCTTCTCTGATGATGATTGGATAAAGCCCTAATTTATATTTTGTTATGTTTGGTTGTTGTCCCTTAGATGCCTGTTCTTTTCAAATGAGAGACAGAAAGCAAATAGATCTGGAGGGGAGGGCAAGTGGAGAGAAACTGGGAGTAGAGGGAGGGGAAACTAGAACCAGGATATACTGTGTGAGAAAAGAATCTATTTTCAATAAAGGAAAAAAGAATAAAATTTCTATTGATTTATGAAGTTGACCTTAAAAAAAAAACAATTGACTAGCTAACAAAAGAAAACATAGACAATTATCATCTTGATACCATTAACTGTAGACTTTCTTCTGGGCTGTCACAAACTTGACTTTAACAAAAGTTCATTTATGAGTATTTTCACTTTAGCTTGTAGTTTCAAGCCTGTGAAAGTGAAGGAAAAGGAAACAGAGGCAGGATATGAAGGAGAAAATGCAAAGGGTGTTGTGTGCTATTTGTACCAATGACGGTTTCATCTGTGGAATTTTCTCCAGAGAAGCCAGAAGTCTTGTAATGATTGCCCAATAAGCATCCAATTAATGCTGGTCTTGAAGAGTAAAAGGTTAATAAATAAATAAATAAAATCAAAAAGAAAGAAAGCTTAACCCAGAGTTAAGTATTTTGCATTTCTACTAAAGAATTTTGAATTGTAAATACCCAGAAGAAATATAATTTCTGCAGACACAAATTGTGGTGAAAATAATAACACCTCTGTGCAAACCTGATTCATATTTACATTAATTTCTTCAAGCATTAAAAGTAGGTCTGACAGGGCTTTGTGGCACAAGTCTTGGGGATGCATAGCCAGGCAGATCTATGATTGCAGACAAGCCTCATCTACAGAGTTTCAGGACAACTAGAGCTACATAGAAATCCTGTCTTTTAAAAGAAAGAAAGAAAGAAAGAAAGAAAGAAAGAAAGAAAGAAAGGAAGGAAGGAAGGAAGGAAGGAAGGAAGGAAGGAAGGAAGGAAGGAAGGAAGGAAGAAAGAAAGAAAGAAAGAAAGAAAGAAAGAAAGAAAGAAAGAAAGAAAAGAAAATGAAAAAAAGGCAATCTAGAAGTGTGCTTGTAGCTTAGATGCTAAGTATATCCTTAACAATTATAAGACCCAGGATTTATTTGATTCTCAGTAACCTAAATGAGAAAAGCAAGTAGAAAAGTTTAGTATGTACTATACAAGATGCTTTGCGATGTTTTCTATGTTGCAGGTGTGCCCATTACTTTCTTGAACTGTTTACAACGATGATTACCAAAAGAAGGATTGCACAAGCCTGGGCCAAAGTAACAATCTTAGGTGCTAGAGAAGGGCTCACTAACCACTACCCCTTTTTAAGGATTAATGGACAGTTAGTTACCAGAAGAGAATAATGATGGAACTTTGCCCCATCCCAAGATTTATAAAAAGTTTAAAGTTGTTAGTGGAGTGGCTTAAGATTTCACATCTCTTTACGCGTAAACAGACGTTTAACCATTTCTAAGCGGTTTTTCATTTGTTTTGTTGTTTGTTTTCCTTCAGTGGTGAAGTTACCCACAGGTTGCCCAGGGCCCTATAAGCAACTTCATTAAAATATATTGGCTTTCTGAACTAGACTTGCCAAGAACCGTTTCTTTGTTCTTTGCCATGTTTGGGAAATGTAGGCATTTGCTCAATCTCCTCAATATGAAATAGATTACTAATAATATTTGAAGAGACATAAATAGTTATACATTTGAAACATATTTCCTAAGTGTTTGGATAATTTTAAGTTATACTCTTTTTCCAGGGTATTCCCACTAAGGAGTAAAAGCCAGAAACCTCCTGAGGCAGTTGCCAATTTTTTTTAACCTGGTAACACATTCTTTCTATATTTTTTTGGATTAGTAAAAATAGCTTCAAATTAGGTTATAGAACACTCTGCTGGATTGTACATTTCTCACAGAACAGTTTTTCCCTTACAGCAACGTTTCAGTAGGGAATTAAATGTGCACAACATAAAGGATTTAAAGCTTTTACCTGTGAATATTTAGTGTAAACTATGATGAAATATTTCGTTTAATGTGTTTTTCTTTACTTACACACAATAGTTTATTTCTGTATTAGGAAACTGTTCTCTGTAAACTGATTTTATTTAGAGTAGCATGAAGATTGGCTGAAATTATTCTGAAGAAATTTCTGAGTTTTAAATCTTTTATTTATTTATTTTTTCTCCAGAAGGTCGGGGACGTCCATGAAGAATTCGTTAAGCTGTCATAAACATACAGATCCATTGAACTCTGGAAATCTGTATCATTTTTACCTGCTTTCGATTTCAGACAAAAGATGCTAAACCTTACTTTGTTCCATAACTTCGGCATATTTATTTGTTATCATCCACCACACATTTGCAGTAACTGGGGACTTGTAGAGTTACCCTTTTTCCAAGAATTAGTGTTGGTTTTTGAGATATACATTTTCATGTGGTACAAGTCATAGAAAGGCAGCTTCATCGTCGACACTCCACTGATGAGATGAGCTTCATTATTGGAAGAAAACTGTGGAAAGTTTTTGTTGCTGTTGTCTGTTTCTCCGTGAAGCATCAAATGCGATATTGATATTTTTTTGGCACTTAAGCTATTTACTTACTGTGGTTTAACGAGCTGTGAGAAAGGGAGACACGCTCCCACTGCGCACTTCATACAACTATTCCCAGAACTTCTTTGTAGAAGGATTTATCTACTCATCAATATTGTTCTCATTGTGCCATTTCCAGCAGCAGTAAAGGGATTTCCCTTCAGACACAGGTTTCCTCTGATGGCTTACCTTCTCTCAGAGCCCTGCAACATATCTCAAGGACTCCCACAGATAGCTCTTGCAGTTTTGTGAGGTGACTAGGGTTCAGTTATTTCTTGAACATTTCCCAGGAAGTACAAACACTATCAATTGTGTAATTAAGTAAAACAATGAGTATTCTAGAAATTTCAAACGATGTGAAATTGTTCCTTTTAAAGAAAAAGAACATGCCAAGAAGGCAATTATTAGGCAATTTAAAATTACCATTTTTGAGAGCAGATTTTATATAATAAGCTCAAGAGGCTGATGAAATTTCATGATTATCAACGTTGAATAAATTCCACATTCTTTCTCTTTCGTTTCTCAGACCGGATTTTGGCATTGCCTTGAAGTAGGGAGCAGGGCATTGTGCAAAGAGTACTCGCAGAATCTTTCTTGAACAGCAGTAAGCTCCACGTGATGTACATATTCGGCAGATGATTTACGGGTTACAGACATGCTGAGACCTTTCTTTCCCAACTGCAAACAGATTAAACAGAGCTGATTAACCGAGACTAGAAACCCTGGGTTGTGTTCTCTTATGAGGGTCTTTGACAAATCCTCCCTCAGCCCTCCCATTTTTTCACTTGCAAATCGCCCTGCTCAGAGGGGTCTGCCACAGCCCATCCTCAAACCTGGAGCCCTGCAGCGCCATCAGCTGCAATATCTTCTTATATGAGCGACGTTTCTTATTAATCAGAAACGCGGAATGGAAGCCAATCAGAGAGTTCCTTTGGTTTCAGATTCCTGCCTGTCTGAGTTAAAAGTGGTGCTGAAAGAGAGGCACAGTGAGACGCATGAAGATTCGTCTGGGAAGACAGTATGAAAAGGGGAGGAATGAGACAGAAGCCACAGCAGAATTGAATCGCCTGCTGAGCGAGGCTAACTCAGTTCCATTGCTGAACAAGGTAAGCGTTAATTATTTGCCGGAAAACAGAAGCAAAGCAGTTTTTCCTTTCTTAGAATGTAGTATAGATACTGCTTCTCTCCTCGCAAGTATTTTATCTGGGCTCTTCTGCTCTCTGCCAATATTTGGAAGCAGGTAATACGGTTTATATAATTAAAAAATACATGTTCAAATGAAAACATTTAGTGCTTTATTCTCATTTTACTTTTTAAAATTCCTGATCCCCATCAAGCTATTTTTTATAGTCCTTACATTTGCTTCTGGATTATTACTGTAAAAATAAAAGCAAAGTTCAAACTATATTGATTCACTGTACTGGCTTGGAATTCTCTTTTTCTTTGGTTTTGTTTGCTTTTTGTTTCTGTTTTAATGTGGTCATTAATACTTTCACGTCTATGAACCTGAAATGGTTCTCTGGTTTTCTCATAACTTTTGTTAACTACTTTGAGTCAGAATTATGAAAATGTAAAAGCACCAGCATTCATAATTTAATGTGAATTTCTTTTTACAGTTATAAGAAATGTGATAGTAGACCTGAAATATGTCTTACTTGTCAATTGGTTTCATGCGTTAGGATTAATATAATAATTTTTGCCTGATAACAAACATTCCTGCAAATGCATATGGTTCTCACTAATAGAAACATCCTATATGTATACATACCTGTTGGCTATAATTGGACAACATAAAATAATGTTGAAGCCTAATGAAAATGAGAAAGTCTGCCAAGAGCAGCATTTGGCATTTTTGAGTTTGAAATCATAAGAAAATGCATTGACTTACTAGAATAATTTTTGTTCTGCCTTTCATTGCAGAATCAATATCACAATTCAGATTAAGCAATTTCTTATAAGCACCATGATATTAAAAATAAGCTTGTTTTTTATAATGTTGTTTATAATGTCTCTAGAGTGATGTAAAATTTAGCCACTATAGATTGCATGAACTTCTCAGAGACTGTTATACATTAAAATAGTATAACGAAAGGCACACACTGTACCAAATAAGTTGATAATAATTTGTCTGATGAATGTTTTGATGAAAATGTAATGAATTATAGATTTGTAAAACTTGTTTATTTTCTGGAGATTTCTTGTCATTTCTTAGGCTGTATTATAAACACAAGAAGTTTCTAAGCATATTTTTCATGATACACCCAAATCATGTAGTCTGAAAAAAATAGGAATTTTATGATATCAAGAAAAAGAGCTAACTTTTGTGAAGTAGGAGAGAATCTTCATTTGGCTTCTTTTCATGATTTCTGTGAAGTCACAAGAATTAGCTATCTTCCATGTTCTTAATATGATTAAAACAGTCTCCTGCATTTGGTAAGAGATGATTTATAGTCTCGGATTCTCAAAGTGATCTATTGCCTAGGCAGTGCTGTGTCAGGTGAGGAAGGAAAAGGTGGGACTATGAGAATAGCGAGTGCCAGTTTCAGCAGATATTATGAAAGATACGGAAGATCAAATAGCAGGCTGCTCCGTCGCATGTCAGGAGAGAACCTGGACAGAACTGAGCAGCTTGTGTTAACATTCTGTCCTCAAATTTATCACCAGATCAACTGAAGTTTTCTGCATGTATATACAATACCATATGTATTTAATAGAAAATGTTTGAAATGCTAAAACAATGTCTCGTATGATTACACATTTTCAAAAGTGAGAACATTTAAGGTATAAGTGATAAGCAAACTCCAGCCAGCAATAATGAATGAAGTAATGATTTAGAAAAAGCAGATGGTATAACCAATTTGAAAGTAATAAAGAAAACTTCAAGGTAAACAGAACTAGTAATACTAATAAGGAAATAGTTCTATAAGATTACACAGTTTTCTGAGGTAGAAATGCTGTTTTCTTGGATCACACCATGTAAGTACCCGAAACAGTATTTCAACTGGTTTATGTAACTGGATCACCATTATTAGGCTTATGTGCATAATTAAAATAAAAACCTATTGTGATAGCTGTGTGTAGCCAGATACTAATTCAAGTTAATAAGAAATTATGTTTCTAAATAGTGTGCAGCTTTGCTTGACTTGATAAAATTAAAATGGATCAGAACCTCTTCTGAATGTCACCTTGCATGGGGTGGGTTAACCTTTGCATTTTCTTCTGTTCTTTTACATACACAGCCTATTCAATACAACATGCTTTCGAGCACCATGCAAGAGAGAATACATTGATGCTTTTTGCTGTATATCAGCCTTTCCCTCTGGTGGCCTATGGGACATACATTACTTTCTTCAAAGGTTCTAGATGCATGAAAGAAGTCAGCCACTATGTTTTAGATAATGCTAAAAGTTACATAATACAAGTTATGTGTGTAAAATGGCAGTTTAGGGCTTGTAAGAAGAAAGAATAAATTGAAATCAAAGTTAACTTGAAGAATACATACAAGTGTGTCATCAGCAATGGTGACTGAGACTTGTTCTCTCTGGAAATATTCCCGGATCGTTATTGGATTTCAAGTAGATGCTTCAGTGTAACTATCTCTTGGTTTGATCCTTTTTCTGTTCACACAAACACTTATTTAGGTATATTTTAGATTTAAATCTGCACTTGAAAAAATGGTGATTTTTTTTAAAGATCTAGAATATTTTGGATGTTTACACAACAAAGTTTATGTTTATGCTTTTAATTCTTAATTTCCTGATGTTTCTAAACAGGGTCATTCTAAATTGTGGAACATGAGATATTGCTTAGGATTGAAAATGTTTCTTTTCTGCGTGTGCAAATTTGTTGAAAAAGTGTTTATTCTTTTAAATACATCCCAAATTTCTTACAAATAACAATGCTGCCTCAGTAGAAGTTTATATAAAACTTTAGAGCTTTAGATATAGAGCTGATATTTTAGTTGTATCCAGGAGAAAACAAAACGTTATGAGTATTGGGTTACATATAGAAAGGGGTTTTACCTACAAAAACTGGTAAGCTATCTGTAAAAAATGTTAATAATGAAAATTTGGTTAGCAAGCTAGATAGCTATAGATATGTAGATATGTAAGTAGATAAATTGATGGTAGGTAGCAGTTGACTGATTAAAGATAAATAGATTCATGATAGATATTGCTGGATCAGGTAATGGTATGTAGATGGATGTTACTAGAAGTATGATAAGCAGATGTGTAATAGACGACAGATCAGAGACAGAGAACAAATGGAATGCAGTAACTCTTTTGTGGTTTTGAACATCCTGACAGAGATTTGACTTTCACAGTTACTTTAGTTCTCTTCCCGGAACCCTTATTACGCTCATCATTAAAGCGTGGCAAGGAAGGGCAGTGAGGGGAGTCTCCTTTCACTCTTAAGCATTTCCATTGCGGCTCTAACAGGCTAATGTGCTTATCCCTAAATTTAGCACTCAGAGAGCAGGTGTTCTAGCCACATTCCAAATGCAAAGTGGTGGACTACATTGATTCTCTGGAGCTTTTGTATAGGAGGACTGTCATAAACCGCCTACGCCTGTGTCAATGTCACAATCTGGATTCTTCGTATAATCTTGTTTATTCTTCAGAATATATATAAAGAAATATGATTGTATCTTCACTCATTTCTGCCTCCATTTCCATCCTCCAACACTTCTCATATCCTCCCAACTTATTCAATTCCCAACTTCATGTCTTTTTTTTTCCCCATTAAATTTCCCTGTGCTGCATATACATGTATGGGCCTTGTGTAGAATATTAAAGTACTTGTTTTGTGAAAATTTATGTATTGGATGAGAACCAACAATGGAAGTCTCATGGTTTTTCTGTTTAGCGGGGGGGGGGCGTGGTTATGGGTGTGTTTATTTTTATTTTATTTCACATTTAGAGAAGCAAATGTGAAATAGTAGAAGTGCCCAATATTTGAATAATATCACTTTGTACCTCTATCTTATTAATTCAGAAATTTACAAAACAGTCATACGTTAATGAGTACTCTCGTATCTTCTATTTGTCTCAATCAGAAATTTCTTGGTACTTTTAGTTACAGAGCTTGAGCTGTTTCATAAATATGGTTTAAAATCCTTCCCCATACAATTTAGGGACTGGTTCTACAAGTATGAAGAGCATGGGTGACTTAATTTTGTCTTATTTTCTGTTTTACTTCAAACACGTATAACTTGTAATGGAAATATAAGTAACTAAGCACTGTTATTTGATTCACTTATTTGATTCATATGTCTTTAGCTACACTTAAAGAAAGAACTATGTCCTACAGAATTTATATTAAAATGTGAAGCCTCTATAGGTTCTCTATATGATTGTTATAACTTCGAATACAGTTGGAAACTTTCTTCCCATTTTTGACAGTACCTCGGGAAAATCATATTAACCAAAAAACAAAGTTCTTGGGAAGGTGTTTTAACCAAAGAGAGATCCATTGCATGTTACATGATGTTCTCAGAGCAAATGAACACCGGTAATTCACTCCTTGGTCTAATGACAAATGCGGAGCTACTTCAGCCTGTAGACGTTCTTTCTGGAACTTGGTACTCATCACCCATACATTGGAGGTAAAAGTGCTATTCATACAACTTGCCCTCTGTCCGACACACACACACACACACACAGTGATAAACATGTGTTTCACCTCTTCTGCTGTCAAATAAAAAATAAGCATCAGTTTTACAAAGTAATGACCATATATACTGCTTTTGTAGAACTGCATTATCTATCAGGGTCATTCTTTAAGGGGTATTTTTTTCTAGACCCCATTGTCAGGCCTGTGTCTATCCTCCACATCCGGGATGTGGTAGAATTTCATGTAAGTTCCAGAAGTGGGTCACCAAATATTCACATTCATGTGTTTTATTATAACAGTCTTTAAGACATCAAATCATATTTTAAAAGGGAGATAAGCCATCTAGTTCAAATTACACAGTAAAACCATTGTCTTCAAATGCTCAGCTACATATACAGCTCTGTTTTTAATGTAAGAGTATAGATTTGCACTTATTGCTACCTGTTATGTGAGCATGTTTGTACAAACTCAATGTGTTTACTAAGTTTGAAGGAAATAAAATAATTATTTTTATGTGTACATAAAAGTGAATCTGTAATAATTATTGTATGATGACATATAAGGCAACTTAACCTTGTATCCGGTGGTTATAGGTAATATATCATGTAAAATGAGAAAGTTAACATTAGAGTTTTTTCTTTCGCAAAAAGTTAAACTGTGAGTTGTCATAGTTTTAGGTAATTTAGTGAAAAGGGTGAATTAGGCTCTTTGAAAAGCTGTGCCTAGAAATAATTGTTTCCACTTAATCTTCACAGGTTTGAGGACTGAACAAAATATAATCTCTTTGCCCACACATATGGTGGGTGGGGAAACTATTACATAAAATATGGATTATAATAAAATCAGAAATCCTATTTATATAATATTAGAGACTTAGCAAAAATACCTTAATAATTTTACATTTGTCAGTACAAAGCCTTCATATTACACTGTGGATTTCCAATTAATTATCTGACATCTTTATTTAATTCAGGGTCATCTCAAAAGACACTTGAGTTTTTTTTATTAGTAGAGGGAATTGATAATATTCTTAAGAGCAGATTAGTTTTATAGTAAAAATGTTGTACAAACATTGAAAAAGCTTTGTTTTATGTAAGCATCCATACACCAGTAGTAATAAAACAGCCAAGGATGATTATCTTAGTGATATTATTTCTTGACAGTAACAGCTTATTTAATTTTAAAAGCATATTGGATGAACATGTATTGGAAAACAAATATCTATTTGAAAGGATAGACGATAATTTTGTCTCTTTCAAATCTTGATCATTTGTGTCAAAATTGGTAAATTTAAAATCTTTTTGTCCTCCTCTGCACCTGTATCTATGTCTCTCTATTCATATGTGTCTGTCTTTTTATTTTAAAATAAAACTTTTGTGTTATTTTAACATGCATCCCTAACCCTGGAGGACTTTTTAAATAAGGCTTTGAACTTATTGCCTTTTCTTACACAAGAGTTCAAAACAGTTCAATGACAGTTCAAAATATCCAGATTTGAGTTTATATTTTTGATAGTAAGCCCCCATTTTAGGAATTAAATAAATAAATAACTCTCTAACATACTTATATAGATAATTATTTATAAAAGCGTATTCATCTATCTTGCATTATTTTATTCAGAAGTCAGCTCTTTGCTGTAATTTTTGACAATGAAGAGTTATTATATTTTCAAATCAGCATCACTTTGCTTTGTAATGAGCTATAGAAGATGCAAATAGTGAATCCCTGTAATGAAGTGTTGCTTATAAATATTCATGGGTTTTGTTAGTGTCAACCATTAAAGAAAAATTGCATTTGAGTGTCAGAGTAACATGTATACATTTATATATTTGTAGGGTAAAATATTTTTTATCAGTAATACCTATTTCTATATTTATCCTATATCTAAAGATTAGACATATAAATATAAACGATACATCTTAAATTCACTGTTCTGATTTCACAGTATCTGTTAAACCTGATTTCTTACAGCAGCTATATAATATAATTTTATTCAAATGAGAAATTTATAAGACTGGAAAAGTCATGATTATAGGACATTAAGAATAAAGAAAAGCTTGATTATGATGTTATTCTCTTGAACTTTTTACATGTCAGACAGCTACTTCAAGTTTACATAAGTTCATATTTAAGAATAAATATTGAAAGCTACAGAGAAAAAGTGATTAGAACAACGAAGATGTATCTTTCCATAGTGGATGCAAAATAAGAGTGATGCAAAGTTACAAATGTAACTGGGACTGAGGCAGACAAGTGCACTTCTGCCCACTGTGAGGCAGCAATCTGAGATGTTCCATCATGAAATATATCGCAGATATTTGTTTTGGATGTTCTTTCATTGGCTCTACAAATTCATTTTCAAAAATTAGAAAGAATTTAAAGATAAAATAGTCAAACAGAATTTGTGGGAACCCTATCCTAGGTTTAAAATTATTTTCAGGTAATAGTTTCAGAGAGAGAGCTCTCCCTAATGGTGTATGAATAACATATTGCACCTTAAAATACAGCTTAAAAAACTAACTTTGAGAAATAATACTGGTAAGTTGAAATTTTAACTATTTATCTAAGTGCATATGTATGTATTATGTACATATGTATGTATGTATCTATCTATCTATGTATCTATCATCTATGTATCTATCTATCTATGTATCTATCTATGTATCTATGTATCTATCTATGTATGTATGTATGTATGTATGTATGTATCTATCTATCTATCTATCTATCTATCTATCTATCTATCTATCACCTGTCATCTATATATCATCTATCTATCTATCTAAACATCTATCATCTGTACCTATGTATCTATCTCTTTCTGTCCTCTATCATTTACTTATGTATCTACCTACTATCTATTTATATTTATCTACCAGCTGTTTGTCTATATCTATCATCTATCTCTATCTGTCATCTATTTATCTATTCATCTATTCACCTATTTATATGGATCTATGTATCTATCATCTATCTCTATCTTTCTATTGCTATCATCTATATTTCTATTTATCTGTCTATCATCTATCTATATCTATCTGTGATCTCTCTATGTACATATATCTATAGAATAGATTGCTTTCAAAAAGTGTGGAATATTTGTGATGTCATTGTAATTAAATTTTAGTTTTTTGTTGTTTACCTTAAAACTTCTTTTGTCCATGTAAAAGTTTTTGTAGTGTTTTTAAATACTAGGATTACCTAAGGCAGAATTCTTAAGAAAAAAGATCTTTACGTACTTTATGAGAAAAAAAATCAATTTTACAAAAATTATTTTTAAGCAATTAAAACAAATAGTGTAGAAAGCATGTAAAAATTACAGCTTATTTTGTAGGTGTTAACATTTGTTTCATAACACACACACACACACCATTAAGATATATCAGTAACACATTAGTAAGTTCAGAATTGAGTACTGTGCTTTGAAATGCTCTTTGAGTTCCTCCTCTGATTGCTTGGGCTTTCTTTCCTCCACGTGTATGGGTACAGATGTTTTCTCTCCATACCAATTGTGTGGTATCTTTCCATTATCTTTATTCCCACCCCTGACTTCTTTTACTTCAAAGACACAGACACAGTGCATTTAAGGGTAAGCATCTATGCTTTTTAACTTGGCTTTCATTCTGGGAGATGATTCAATTGGTAACAGGAAGTGCCATTTCCAACATGAGAATTCATTACATGCCGGGAACTAATGTGATTTTGTCAATATGGTCCATCACCAATTTTAGAAACTCCTTTGCTCTCTCCACCTCCCCTGCTTTTACTGCCTGACTGGAAAAGGGTTTGGGAGGGAGGTGAGTTACCAAAGCCAGAGGATATGAGAGGAGATTGCAGAACAAGTTGCCACTTTGAGTGACAAGAACAAGTGCAGGCAAAAAGTCTAACACAAAAAACAGCAACCTATGGACTAAAAATTATAAAGCTAAATATAAAAAAAAAGTAAATCAAGGAATTAAAGTCACCCTTAAAAACTTAATGCTCTTAAGGGAGATGGACTGGGAGAAATTAATTTTCAACATGGTCTTCTGTTTGTTCTTTGCCTCAAAATCACACTTCATTAATTCCTGTTTTAAAAAACCAATCTTTTCTTATTTTACATACCAACCCCAGTTTCCATTCCCTCCCCTCCTTCCACTCCCCACAACATCCCCCGCATCACTCCATTCACTCATCAGAAAGTGTAAGGCTTCCCATGGGGAGTCAACAAAGTCTGACACATCACTTGGAAGCAGGACCAAGACCCTCCCCTTTATAGCTAGGCTGAGCAAGGTATCCCTCCAAAGAGAATGGGCTTAAAAAAAAAAGTCAGTTCAAGCACTAGGGAAAAGTCCTGGTTCCACTGCCAGGGCCCCACAGACCGCTCCAGTCACACAACTATCACACACATTCAGAGGGCCTAGTTTGGTCCTAAACAGGTTCCACTGTTGCTTGTATACAAAACCTGAGCAGGAAGGGGCAAGATCTACAATTCATTGTTAATGTCCTTACATAGTTGGTGTTTGTTATCCAAATTAATGGCCCTCAGTGGGAGGAGAAACTTACTACATTGTTCAGTATGAATGAGACACATTGCAGGTGGGGTCTTAGGTTGCTGATGAGTTGCTAGGTGCACAGGCTAAGGTAAGGTCACCAAACACATTCTTGTATTAGGGGTGTGTTCATATCTCAGATAAAGTATTCTGTCAGATCGTTCAGTTTTTTCTTTCTTGCTTTCATGAAAGCGTTTCTCATTCTCTTATTGCCCCTAAAAGTGAAGTAAGTCATCTTATTTTGTAATACAGACAAAAATATTTAAATATCTGCTAAAAACTGCATTTTAACTTTTGTTGATACTCTACTATATGATAATTCACAAATATTAAAAAGTTATAATAAAAATAATGATTATAGGTAGACATTTCTATTTTTTTTTTTTTGGTTTTTCGAGACAGGGTTTCTCTGTAGGTGCCTGTCCTGGAACTAGCTCTTGTAGACCAGGCTGGCCTCGAACTCACAGAGATCCGCCTGCCTCTGCCTCCCGAGTGCTGGGATTAAAGGCGTGCGCCACCACCACCCGGCTATAGGTAGACATTTCTTATTGGCTAGATGTTGCAAATGATACGAAAAAAACCTGTTACATATTTTTTATGTACCTATTAATTCTTGGATCACTTTCTTATATTGAAAATAAATGCATTAATTACTTGACTTTCATGTGCTCATATGGATAGTGATTCTTATTTTAAATTTTTCTTTAAATTGCTGGTTTTAATATAATAGCATTCATTTCCCTTTATTCTTCCTTCCTCCAGAAGTTTCCTGCTTCACCCTTCGTTACTGTTTTTAAAATCTGTAGGCCATTTCCCAAGCCTGCTCAGTTTGTATAACGTTACTTGACTGCATGTTCTTAGGTTGACTGCTTAATATTGGATAACCAATTAGTGTGTTCTTCCCTTAGGAAGGCTATTTTTCTCATACTCAGCATTCTTCTGCTGCTTGTAGCTCTTTGTGTAGGGTTTAGGCCTCCAAAGCATTCCACCACTCACATTAGCATGTCTGCTGTTGTTATCCTTGATGAGCTTGCATTTAATCCATCCTGTTGATGGGTGTAGCTGCTAACATTCCGAAAAGATCAACCTCACAACAATCTCTGATCCTCCAGCTCTTAGAATCTTTCTGCACCCTCTTCTGCAGTGCTCCCAAGTCATGGGTGAGGGAGTTTTATTGTAGATGCAGTCACTGGAACTGAACTTCCCAACTCTGCATTCTGATTGGTTTTGGTTTTCCATAATGGTCTTCTTCTGTTGAAAATAGAAGGCTCCTTGATGCAGAGGTAGGACTATCTTATCTGCTGCTAGAAGGACAAACATTTTGAATGCATTTAAGTGCTATGCTGATATAATAAAATGGTGGTCATAGGTTCTCCAAAATCTATGACTACACTAATCCTGTGTAAATAATTAGGATTTCCCTCTTGTTGAGCAGGTCTTATGTCCAATTAGAGCAATGTTGGTTGTAGCTAAGATATGGATGCTAATACTGCCTTTTTAGGTTTATTTGTCATGTTAATCTTTGTTGTGTTTCATGAGTTTTTTTTTTTTTTTTTTTTTTTTTTTTTTTTTTTTTTTTGGTTTTTCGAGACAGGGTTTCTCTGTGGTTTTGGAGCCTGTCCTGGAACTAGCTCTTGTAGACCAGGCTGGTCTCGAACTCACAGAGATCCGTGTTTCATGAGTTTTATTAGTTGGATAGGACTGTTAGTTTTTACTTTTTTGTTGTTGTTTGTTTTATTTACTTGTTTGTTTGTTTGTGTTTTTCATTTTGGTTACTTGCTTGGCACTTGAAGTTAACCCTCAGAGAGGAGGCTTTCAAATCTTTTCTAGCAGGTCCCTGGGTACTATGTAATATTTTGGTAGTCTCCTGGACAACTCTGACCAAGAACTGAAAAGAGCATTTCTTATGACATTTGGGGTTTTAATAGATGTTTTTGGCCTTTGGAGGGAGAGTTGTTAGCTCAGATGGAAAATTTATGTTTAAACTACATACATGTATTTTTCTGCCAAATTACATTTATCATAGGTAGTTTTAGGTCATTAATTACCAGTATGGTTCCTTATGATTTTTGACACATATGCATGTGTAACAATAATGAATGAAAGGAGCATGAATTTGAAAAACAGTAAGGTTAAAGGAAAGATTTGGGGGAAGTAGCAAGTGGAGAGAATGGCATAGGATTATGTTATAATCTGAGAAAAATAAACAAATTAGAAAACATTTTATAGTGCTTCTAATTTCCTTAGTTTGTGTTTCCTAATATGCATTACAGTAGTAACAAAGTATTGGAGAACAATATTAACTTACTGATAGTCTCATAATGGTCTTGTAACTTTTGTTCCATTTAATTGGCAGGTGATTTTCCATCCTGATCACATGTTATTTCATTTGTAAAATACAATAATCAAGAATTTATACTGGTAAGCACTATTTTCTGGTAGTAAGGACACAAAGAATATCAGAGTCAAAACAAAGGTATGAGAAATTTGCTATATATTTTAAGGATGAATTTTAGATAGTTTTTTAATATTTTGATGTTCCATGAAACTCCTGAGTGAAATTTCAAACATTACAATCATATTTTAGGATATCTTAAGGAGGAACAAGGTAGCCAACACTATTAACATGGTGATAAAGAATGTTTTATTAAGTTTTAATAAGAACTGGATAACCTATTTTGGAACATCCACAAATAAAATAAAGAGCCATAACTTATATCTAGGAATAAATCTATGGTTCTTGAAACTTTGTTCAAGAGAGATTTTTATATTATTAATCTCAACATTTTTACATTTTATCATATCTGAGGATGACAATTAAAATGATGAAAACATTTACTTTCAATTTTAGTAGTATTTGTTTTGTAAGATCCTGCAACTTGGAAACTAATTCAAAATATTTTAGACTACAGTGTATTAAGTTAATTGTTTAAACAAGCGCATCCAGAGACACAGGTGAGCTTAGAAAGCCATTGAAGTTAATGGTGGAAAATATCCATGTTTCATATCATAAACTTCAATGTCAGAATATTAACTCATTTTTCGTCATTTTTATGATTTTACTCTTTTGTTCATTGAGTTTTGTTATGACTAAAATAAGTTGTATTCTTGACATGAAAGTAAGGAGTTTTCTATTAATGGGGTTTGTTTAATTAATATTTTACTGGTCTTATAAGCAAAAGATGAAATCATAGTTATACACATATAACCTTCAATAAAATTGGCTTAAATATATTTGCTAGTATGGGTATCTCTAAATTTTGTAAAATACTGTATACTGACATAATTTTTAAAATGAAGTATTCAAATTATATTAAGAATTAAATTTATAAAGAAGGATTAGTGCCTAATACTTATTCAATCAGACTGTGTGGCTGTGTATTATCCATTGTATAGACATGATTTATTAATACTTATAATATCCTTTCCTCAAATAAGTGGCTCACCTGAAAGGATCATCCTTTGTGAATAGAATGTTAGATTTTTTACTAAATGTTTTTTCATTCAGAAATGGTCATTCCACAGATAGCATAATATCTGAATGTACTAACAATTGTACAATCAGGTTTCTTCCTTTAATCAAAGGCTCGTTTTAGCTAAGAGAAAGAGAGACAATTACCTAAGGACTCATATGTGTGCCTGGATCTGTGTCTATATCCAGGTCCTTATGTATAGTGCTAACATACAGGAAACTCGCCCTTCTCTAAAATACAGAAGTTGGTAAAAGATCAGTCCTCTCAAAGTTGAACTCTGCATAAGGTGTGACTTTCTTCAAAGCACAATGTAATGATGGATTTTTTTTCTAAAAGTCTCTCAAATGTCTCTTACTGAAAATTATCTTTCAAATACACAATTTTCACTTTGAATATCAGTTTAATATTTCTTGTAGTTCCCATAAGGAAAATTGAAATACGTAATTGCGGTTATTCTCTACTTCACAGAATCGAATCTGAAAATGTACACTCCTTTCACAGCCTCTGACACATACTCTTCTTCTTGTTTACCTTTTTCGGTTCCACTTGGTTTTTCATACTTTTCACTAGCTTTTCCTTTTGCAGAGTTTTCCTTTTTCAGTAGTCTCTTCCCAAATAACAATGCAAAGCCAATGTTGATTATAAATGTTCAGCCAATAGCTCAGGTTTAATACTAACTAGTTCTTATATTTTAAGTTAACCCATTTCCCTTATTTATGTTCTACCACATGGTGGTGCCTTTATTACCAATTTCATCTTCTGCTTCCTCTGCTTCTAGCTGGTGACTCAAGACTCTACCCTTCTTTCTTCCAGTATTCTCCTAGTCAGGCTCTCCTGCCTAATATAGTCTGTTGGCCAGTCAGCTTTTTTATTAAACCAGTCACAGTGACAAATTTTCATAGTGTACAAAGAAATTATTCTGCAGCATTCCCCTTTGATATCTTCTGTTAGTTTGAAGTATAAATGTAAATAATATTGTAGTTAGGGATCACCTTCACATGAGGAACTGTATTAAAGAGTTTCAGTGTTAGGAAGGTTGAGAACCACTGGTCTAGACTGTCAAATGAAGGAAGAAAATTAAATGTGATTCCTTCTCTAAATAACTGAGTTTATGCTTAGACTTTGTTTGTTAGGATAGTGTGTGTTCTAAAATGATTCAGGCTAGTAAATACTGCAGCATCAATAACGGATGCTTAGAATGGGGGAAATCATGACAGCACACTTGAAAATTTGACAAAATTTTGCACAAAATTGTTTTCAAAGACAAAACATCATCCCCTATTATATTGTGAAGCATAACTGAAGACTCATAAAGATAACTTTCTGGATTCAAGAAAATAGGTTCACATTATAGTTTTATAATGATACGTGCAATTTTAAAATAAAAAAAAAGAAGTCAGCCCTATAAAACCAGATTTTTTTTTTATTAGAAGAATGGTTTTAAGCAGGAAGAATGATTCAATAAGTCAGGGATTATTAGAGCAAGAAAAACCTGGCATTTAATTTAATTGCCTTATCTTAAAACCATGACAAATAGCTTGAAATGATCCTCATTCTAATACAGCAAGAGTGAATAAAAGTTTCTTTAGAATAGTTCATGTGATTAATTATACCGTATCAATATGACTCTGTATATTCATATGGAATTATTTTAATTCATAACTATGTATGCATGCAATGCAGGAAAATATCAATCATGAATAATTCAATTAAACAAATTCCTTCTCTTTTAATCACTACTGCTATTGGACAGACTTTCTTTGAAAACGTTCCTGAGATAATAAGATGGCTAACACCCTTCCATTTGTAACAGGAGGGCCTGATTAGCTGAGAGCTTTCCTGTTGTTTGTGAGAATGTTTGTTAACTAACAGGTTGCTGAATTGAGCAGAGAGCACTACAGCTCCACGGTAGCTCATTAAAGAGAGTCGAATTTGAGAGAATAAAATCCGAACAGAAGCCGCTTCCTATCCCCACACCATTGTTTAATTTCTTCATTGTAGAATGACCCAAAGAATAAATATTTCTCAAGAATTGCATAGTTTAAAATCCATTTCAATGTTTATAAAATGTATCCTAAATATTCAATTAGTTCTTTACGTAACATCTGTTTCCTAGGGGAAAAGATGTTAAACAAGAAAATTAGATTCCAACAATGCCTGAAAACCCCTGATAGTCTTTACTAGACGTGCACACCAAACCCAGAAAAGGTCTTACAGAGATGAAGGTTTCCATATTGCAATTCACTGAAGTCCAGGTCCACTCTTTCGATTTGCTGACTCCTAGACAGCCGACGTTTCCCACCATTGCTTTATAGAAAACCAACATGACTTGGATTTCCGTTACAGTAACACATGATCAAAAAATTATTAAATTATTCTCAATGGAAGTAGCATACTTTCTTGAGTATTCTATCAGCAAAATTTTATCTATTCTAACTTGGTTAAAAAAAATCAAATATCACTCATTTTAATATGATACAGTTTTCAGCATTTATTTTAAATTGTTTTTTGATAATAACCACTTAAATGTGCATGATAAACTTATTTGATTGAGCTTTTTATAGGTTTCTGGAGCTATAAAATTTTCCTTGTTCCTATGATATAATCAAATTTACATAAGAATATCAGGATATTTAATAATACAATGAATTTATTAAAAGAAATGTTCAATTTTTCCTAAAATGTCAAAACTCATTTTAATGTTAAATGTTAATATTTGCATCATTAAAACTAAGCAATTCTAGTTTCCAGTGATTAAGTAATGATCCCTCAGTTTTTAACTGTAAAAATTTGTATGGCGTCTCTTATTTAAAATATTGGCCTATTTTTATTTGACTGCTTGTTTTTGCATAAGTTTATGTCCTGAGTGTATGAAACAGACTCACCTGGTAAAACAGGATGTTGTTCTTGACCCTGTGTTATCTCGTGCATTTTGGGAGCAAGGAAAACAAGAATGTGGAAGATAAGCTTCTCCAAATCTCACAGTAGCCATATCCTTCTTCTTCAAGATATCTTCAGGAAACATAACAATTGAAGTACCTGATAGTCAATTAACATTTTGTCTCCACAGACTACTTACATGAAAATTAATTATTTACAGGCAAATTATCTCCTGTCCTTGAGATTTCCTCCTGGAATTAAAGATATCTTTCTGATGGTCTAAAGAGGAAAATTAATCTATTCACTAATAAAATTAATTCAATTGTATGATGCCATTTTGTAATAAAGCACTAAAAATTCAGTTTTATTATAAATGGAATTTTTTTCTGTAAGTTTATCTTGACTGAGTCTATGGGGGAAAAACTTAGCACCCATGTTAAGATCTCTTTTTAATTCATTTTTTTACATACATGGTGCATTAATTATTTTTATTCCATGTTTTATATGTTTGGAAAATTTTGTGTTTTTAAAAGCACACATGGCATAGAAACGACCTCACTGATATTACTTCTTGTAAATGTACAGAAATAATGTGATTGATTAAATTTACAATTTATGTTCTTACTCCTTATATAAGACTTAATAATTTTCCTTCACATTCTTTCCAACACTTGTAATTTGTTTACATTTTATGAGATTGTAATTATTACTATTTCATGAGATGCCATTTCTTGCTAGTGGAGTAAAAATTTTTAGAACCTTAATTTAAGTACTATCCATTAATATTTCAAGAATAATAATTGGGTATTTGAGTCTCTAAATGTGAAGTTAAATACAATATTCATTCACTTGTGAAGACATTTGAGCATCTGGATTTACACAGCTAGGTTGCTTGGCATAAAGCCCTCTATTGGATGGCTCAGAAGACATTATGACGATAGAAGATGCTTTCCTGCACTTTTCTTTCTATACATATATCACAAAGTATAAAAATGTTTTCTATTATCACAATTAACAAACAATGTTTTAGTGAAGCTTGAATCAGCATAAACACTGGGCTTAAGTTTTACATTCTGAATGTTATGTAAAATAAAAAAAACATTTTATTTTACAGCTGTCTATGCGTGATTTAGATATTTTAATATTTATTCTTTGAAATAAATGTATGATTATTTGTGAGCACTATTGCTTCAGTACAAGTATCTGAGCTTTCATATATACTTAATTAATTACCACTTATCCCAAAAAATTCAATAATAAAGAAAGTTACGTATTTATGTTGTCATATACTATACATTAGTAGAATACATATTTTAAAATACCAAAATACCAACTATTCTTCTTATTTCTGTAATGACATAGAAGATAGCATATTTAAATGCAAAAACTCTAAAGAATTCTTAGATATGTTCTTGTATATATTCTTTAAAAGTGTATTTTCTTCTCCTGTAGAACTACCACAATATAGTGCTATACTAGCAATGAGATCATGCAATTCCCAAAAGATCATAATATCATTTTTGTTTTAAACATTTATAATTTTTTGTAATTGAACTATACTCACTAAACTATTAAATGTTTAATATTTAATGGTGATAAGTATAAGTTGTGAAAAAATCATTGCAGTTGTGGGCATCATTATCAAAAAATAAATTTTGCCTATTATTTTAAATCTCAAAAGTATGAATCAGGGCCTTGGAGATGACTCTGTGGGGAAAATGCCTGCTGCATGAACACTTTCACAGTCTGACAGCTGGTAGACAGGAGGACCACCTGTCATTCAGTACACTGAAAGCAGAGACACAAATCCCTGGAAGAAGCTAGCTACTCAGCCTACCAGTAAGTCTCCCTCTAGGTTCATGGGGAGACTCTGATCATATAGGGGGGATGTGATCAGGAGCACATCCTGTGACATCCTGAGGTCTCCACATGTATGCACATATATTCATACAATGCACACACACTCGTCCACATATCTGCAAACATGTATTCATCTCCATATATGCAAACTCTTGCATGCATATATTAACATAAATGTTTGTGTATGTGTATGCATGAAAGGCTAAATTTTATTGCCCTTTTCACATAGGTGAAGTTTTTGCTTTTCCTTTATTTGGTAAATAATTTTAAGATATAAATTATTTTAGATTGAATTGTAATGGTTACTAATATCTCAAAATAAAGTAAAAATTGAAAGAAAAAAGTAAAAACAAGTCCCCAGTTCAAATATTTCTGGCTTACATACTTAAGCACTAGACCAATTTCAAAATTGTATTAATAATATTTAATGGGACTGTCAATAATACATGCTCAGCTGCAGGATTCATTGTAGTTGTAAAATGTGTTGAAGGTCACATTTTTTTTTTTAAGTTTTTCGAGATAGGGTTTCTCTGTAGCTTTGGAGCCTGTCCTGGCACTAGCTCTTGTAGACCAGGCTGGCCTCGAACTCCCAGAGATCCGCCTGCCTCTGCCTCCCGAGTGCTGGGATTAAAGACATGCGCCACCACCGCCCGGAGGTCACATTGTTTTTAATGTTGAAGAAAATGTGTATGATTAATTGAAAACTTTATACAACTAAGGAGCCTAGTATTTGTACAAATGTGAAGACCCCAGAGTGAGGGTAGAGAACCCATGAGTATATACATCACAGATTTCTGTTTCATCTCTGAAATTATCCATTTTCATATCTCTGGTCTCATTTATAATAACAGGTATAAGACTATACTTTGCAGGTTAGTTTTCCTTTCTCACACTTACGGAACCTGAACCCAGTGACCTAATCAATTATTACCTTAAAATTTCTAGAAATATTCCTAAAAGTTTTAATTTTACCTGTTATATTTTCACAGGATGCCTGTTCATATTTCTCAGTGGCCCTCCAGGCTTAACACAAATTAATTTCCTTCTGTTTCACTTATTACTGCTAATACTGGGAATGAATAATAGATCAATTTTAAAATTTTCATAAGATAGTAATTTGATATTTACCTACTAGGCATAGGGTAAACTCTCAATCACATTTATAGTAATAGAAAACTATTTATTTGGATATTAATTTTCTTAAATCCTAACAATTAATATTGTTAATTCATTAAAATAACCATGAATTCATCGCCCAAATCCTCCAGTCTATCTTTCACAGTTTAGAAAGCAATCTTTATTCATAGGAGTTACTTAGTGATATATGTGTTCTGTTACAGATAATTTGTTGTAGTAGTGGTTGTTTTGCGACATCATAGTATTCATCTCTGAGGAGGCTTATAATCACAAAAACAACCTATAATTCAAAATCATTGTTGTTGCCCATATTAAAGTCTGTGGAAGTGTTAAAGTGCAAGTTACATCACTAATTTTTTCTTTAGATGTCAGAACACACTCAAGAGTGTTTCATGTACTCAGGCATTTCTCCTACCTTCTTAAGCTGTGATGGGGATGTTGATGATGAAGTCTTATTGGATTACGATGACAAAATC